>NC_136410.1:248720733-248940733 GCF_051521515.1 Lactuca serriola
TCTTTATTTTTTTTTCTATTTTTCTTATGGAACTTGATCATTGGTTGGGTTGTCAACTTCAATTGTCTCATCTTCTACTTCAATATAGTCATCCATTGGTGACGAATACCAACGAAGAGCGGACGAGGTACGAGGGGTTTTTGACGTGGGGAAAATAGAACGAGACTCAACGAGGGAAATTGGGATTTGGGAATTGGGAGGGTTAGATAAACTCATAAAGGGGCATTATTTCTTATATATATTTCGGGTAATCGGGTATACCCGAAACCCAAACAACTTACCCTTTACCCGACCTGAAAAAAATTCGGGTTACCTACTTACCCAAAAAAATTAACCCGATACCCGATTTACCCGACATGATTTACCCGTTACCCGAAAAAATCGGGTGGGTAATTCGGGTAACGGGTATTTTTGACAGGGCTACAATTACTATAATAACCTTATCACCATTTGAAGTTACACTTTAATACCTGTAACTTTTAAAATTTTACATAAATAGCCCATTCGATAATAACCTTAGATTTAGTTTTTTAAATGGTTCAGATTCGTTCTCGCATTCTCAATCCTTTGGGTGTTCTTATTTAATCCTACTCCTATATATATATATATATATATATATATATATATATATATATATATATATATATATATATATATATATAAGAGAGAAAAGAGAGAAAGTTAGGTTCATATATAAACCATAATAATAAGGAAATAATAATAACCAATTCTTGACCAATGTTTGATAAGGAAATAATAATAACTTTAACTTCAATTAATTATGGAAATATATTAAATCAATTATTAACCCCTTAAAAAAGGGATATCAGTTTCAAACCCTTATTAATGCATCATCATCTTCATCCTACATAAAACCATCACTAAAACCTATTACCAGGTTCATCATTGTCACCAGAACCCTAACCTGCCGGCGGAACCCAAAGATTTCAATCATTCCCCTGTTTGATTCGTTTCAATGTCTCTCCCCTCGCAAACATATGATTCTAGTAGATGCCTAATTTCTGCTTCTCATAATGGAATTTTTTTGATATTAAAAGCAAGCTTACGTGAGAACACAAATCAAATTGTTTCCACAATCTCCGATAACGGTAATGGAGTCTCCATCGTTATTGTCGTTCTTCTATACATTGGTTTTGTTGGCTTGTCAAGTCTCATTATTAGGGTAATATATTGTAAACCACGTTAGATTATGAGTATTCATATGTAAATTCACAAGTTTTATCATAGTTTTTTAATATTTGTGGGTTTAGATTTAAAGTCATAAGGGATGATTTTAATTACAAATTATCACAACATAGAATTTTTAGAAAAGAAAATGGTGGGTGGAACTTTTGAGATGAAACACATTATTTTTCTACTATCAAATTTAGTATCTGTTCTTGAAGTTATTCATAAATTTATAAAGTTTGTAAACCTCGTTTTAAGAATGATAACATGACTTTGAAAATGTAGGTCTAAACTCTAATCCACAACAAATATGTTATCAATTTCCAATTTTTAAAGATGACATGAATGACTTTAAAAGTCAAAGTGTATATTCTTTAGTGGTTTGAAAACATTTGTTTTTGAGAAGCTTTAATAATCACAGTATCATTTTCAACAAATTATCCCAATTAGAAAAGTGTGGACAAAATGTGTAACTAATGAATGTAATTACATGTTCGTTACAATTTAAACAACACGTTTATAAAGAATCAAAATTATTAAAGAAATAACTCTGATATGGATAAAAGAAGATTAGTTTGTTAACATTTTTGTGAATTTTATGATAAATAACTGAGTATTATGACTAGTGATGAGCAATAAAAAAAAATTTATTTCTCAATATTCCTGGAGAATTTTCTTATTTTTGTTTCAAAGTAGTTGTGATTCTTATTTTTGTTTCAATTTTTTGTAAGTATGAAAGAAAAAATATTATATATATTGATGTTCAATACTTTTGCAGATTGATGTTAGAATTAAACAAAAAATCACTAAAAAAAAGAAATCCCTTTTAATTGTTAAAGAATGAATTATGACTCTTAAAGAATTACCATTGGTTGATGGTGGTGGTTCGCAATGATGAAGTATTGATAATGGTGTTTTTATGCAAGTAGATGGAAGGAGAGGATGGTGATGCATGTGGTAATCGATATCAATCGGAGACATAACCATAAACACCCTCTTTCTTGAACAATGAAACAACCGACTAGCCAGCACCACAGACAAAACACATACTGTATTCATCACCAACTTTTGCATATATTCTTTCACAATTGTTATTCTTTTATAATTTGTATTCTTTCATAATGCAATTTAATCTTTAAGAGTATATCATATTCCTTTCAAGAATGTTTCGTATTCCTTTTGAAGAATGTATTTTATTCTTTCAACAATATTCTAAGCATCATTTTCTTTTTAATTCTTACAAAATATACTTGTATCATATTTTGAGAATGTATGCAATTTAGATTTATTTTTTAAGAATGTCCGTGATCTATGAAATGATATACCAGTCTCAAGTTCTCTATTCTTTCATTTGTAATTTGTAATAATAATAATAATTATTATTTTCATACAAATAGTTATTCTTCAATATATGTATTCATATTCTTTAAGAATGTTGATTCTAAAAGGAAATTTTGAATGAACCTGGAAATATTTTTTTGGACGTGCAGAATGAAAATCATACTCCTAAAAATCTTGTTTAATTTGAATATGTTGAATAAAATCCAAGATTTCATTTAATTTTTATTAACTAGTTTGTATTAGTTATCTAATATTAAATTTCTCTCTCTTAGTAAATGTTATATTTTTTCATTTAATTAATTAAGTCAAATTATATAGTAAATGCTAGTACATGATAATATCATGTATCCGTGGATCAAAACCTTTCATTTTTCCTAATCTATTGGTGTTACAATTTGGTCACACATTCATACAATATTTGTGATTCATATTTGATCCAAACCCTATATATATATATATATATATATATATATATATATATATATATAAGCAACTCTTACCTTACCCCGTTAATCCTTACAACAAGATTATCCATACTCTCGGACCTTAAATTTTACCCCATAATCTCTGATCTAATTCATGCTCTCGGATCAATAATTGTGCCCATTCCATATTCTCGAATTAGGGACAAGTGTCTATGTGTAAATCCATACTCCCGTATTACCGACGAATAACTATGTGGTATCCATACTCCCGGACTGAGGACGACTAACTATGTCACTACTAGAAAAATAGCCTTTAACGACGCGCGAACAATGACACGCAGTGATTTATGATACGCAAAGGTGAGTGTCTAAAAAATAATGTCATCTCTTCCAAAATTTAAAGGATTTCAGACGCGCATTTTTGCGTGCCCTAAAATTAGTGTCTAAACAAAAAAAATAAAAACACGGATGGCACCTGCGTGTCGTCTACGTCCGTCGCTTTATAAATTTTAATAGAACGCGCGCGTTCCATCCGGGGAAAACGAAATTCCAAAAACTTAAAATCCCCGCCTTCCTTTTTTTTCTCCCTCCACTTTAATTTCCCTAGTAGCTAGGGCTTTTTTTCAAGAACTTGCCCCGATTGCCCTCCTATACTGCTCGTTCTCTCTTCAACTTCCCTTTCTCTCCTTCTCACTTCGACAAACCCTTTCTCTTCTTCTCATTTCTCGACGTCGACAGCTTCTCCCACCTCCGACGTTTCTCTTGGTGTTGGCGCCTCCTACCTCTGACCTCCGTCTTGCCCCGCCGCACCGTCCAACGCTTTCCAGCGTCACCCAGCCGATGGAGCCCCTCATCTTCGGCAATCTCACCTCGCCTGCCCTTGCCAGCAACATTAGGTCCGGTGACCTTAGGGTCACCGCTTCTATTGCTCAAATTTACAAGCCCTATGTCTTATTAAAGTATGTTTTTCTTGATTCTAACTTCTCAATGTTTTCGTTCTTCTATAAGATTCTCATGGCCCCTTTACTTTTCATCTTCGTGCTGTTAGTGTTTGTACTCCACGTTGCCTCTGAATCCACGAGAGAAGTAGTAGAACAAATCGATGGAGAAGAATTCACTGAGGAGTTGCTTTTCAGGCCACTTCCTGATCAGAAAGCTCTTTCTGATTTTCACTTCGAGAGTAGGGTTCCTCCGACAAATTCTTATGGACATCACCACCGGCTTTTTCCCAAAGCTATCTATTAGCTGGTATGATTACAGTAGTTCGTTAGTTACTTTACTTGATCAGATTCATTTTTCTATCTAGGCATTATTTGAATCCTTAGGTTTAACAGTACCAAAGGCTTTCTAATTGTTGCTCTGGTCCATCCTAATTGAGTATAGGGTTTAATGATTCATTGATTAGGATGATTTGTGAAGTTACATTATATTATTGTATTACTTTTTTATATAGATTTCAACTAATCGTATTTGTGGTCTAAATTAGTATTTGTGGTCTCATGATTCAAACAATCAATGTGCCACTCTGAAGCCTGAACGATGAGAGCACTAGTGGGTGCACCATTTCTAATAGCTTTTAAGGTTCTGAAAGCAAACATGGCTGAATTTCCATCTCTTAATGGTCAAAGCGTTTCTTATGTTGTACTCTAGTTCCCTAATGGCACAGTTAACCCACCACACACCCATCCACAAGCTTTGGAGCCGTTGTTTGTTCTCATGGGTTCTTTAGAAGTTGGATTTGTCGACACTACTAAGAATCCAGCTTTAGCACTCTCTGCATTTGGTACTGCAAGCGTAGGGACTGTATCTGTTCCAAATTTAGTTTTCAATTGGACCATCAATGATCAGATATTGGCCATGTCATTCAAGACCGACGTTGCTACCATTCAAAGGATAAAATCTGGGTTTTTAGGCTAATTAAGTGATAAGTACTCGCTTAACAATACCGCATGTTGTCCTTTGCAGGTAACATTTTTTTTAAATAAATAAAAAATAAGGAGCTTGGTGGGGGTTGATGTTTGTATTGTATGATGTTGCAGTGAAATGGGTGCTCATTTTTCAGCTTGTGGGAGATATCTAGCTGCTTGTGTTGCATGTGTGCTTCCTCAGTTTGAGAGCGCTTCAATTACTGATTTTATATATATATATATATATATATATATATATATATATATATATATATATATATATATATATATATTCTAATGATGATGATGTTTATCAGGTGCACTATTATGTGGATGAGGGTGCCAACCTATGAGCTGCCAACTGCTACAAGGCAGACCACTAAAAGAAACCAGAGAATTGGGCGTTGGGTAAATCTTTTAACATTTTCAGTCTTTTTTTAATATATTATACTAAATTACTAATATTAATTATCATCATCATGGACATTTGAAAAGGCCAAGTACATCTATATTGCTGGCTTTTTCCTTACAGTGTCTCCTGAATCAATCCAGCTTGTAGCTGAGCATGTAGCTGCAGCCAACAAGGTAATAATTCCACATTTAACAGAAAAGATCCATATCTCCCATCCTATCCCGCTACTCTCTTATACTATCAACCATAACAACTAAATAATATAAAATACCCATAATGCCCCTGTACTAATCAAGATGCTCTTTATAACATGTGATGAATGTTGCGAACATCTAAACAGATAAATTCAATTTGAACTTGTTTAGTCTAGCCTCATTTGATAAAGATATATGCCCCCAAAAATCGAATTCATTCTCTAGAATCCTGCAGTAAGAAAATAACAAACATAAGTCCAATATGTCTGTAAGAATGACAATCAAAACAACTTTATATGAAACATTTATCTTTCCCTAATTGAATTTCTAAATCTCAATATGTTAAATATTTTACTTTGGCTTGTGATTAACTACTCTAAGCAACATAATTTAATCCAGTAATATTTTCACCCACAAAACAAAGCAAAACAACTCTTTAACTTAATTAAAACATTTCATCAAACACCTAAAGTGCACAGAAAAACAATTAACAAGTAAACATTTTTTGATACTTTAGGGGATGATTATGCATGCATAGAAGAGAAAACGAAAAGGAATGAATGGATTTTTTGTAAAACCTTTTCTTGTTGCAGAGTAACGGAGTGGAGTTTGTCAAGCCTCTGATCATAAGATAGAGTTAGCAAAAAGTGAAGCAAAATCAAACACTACATTTTGATTCAACGAAAGGATTTGAAGTTACATAAAATTTAATAAGTTTTGAAAATGATACAGCCTTAACCCCAATTTCTAATGGAAGATATAGAATTACCACATCTAGCCCTTCATACATTACTAGTCAAGTAAATAATCATATCAGTGCAATTGATAATCAATGATCATACCACTATCAACTGAAATGTTAAAGTGATTAAAACTAATCACAAATTTAAACATTTAAAAGTATTAAAGGCTGAGAAACTTACAATATGCAATGTCTGTGTATGCAGAAGAGTGATTCACAATTGCAACCAAACCTGCAAGATTAAGATTGGGAATTAACTAAAGTTTAATAATACATTTGCAAGCATTATTAACAGGGTGAGAAAAAAGAGAATTAAAATAGCAACTAACCAGATGACTTCACTGCAAAATAATTGGGTAAACTTTTCAAAGTACAAGATTTTGACCAGAGTCATTTTATTAGTGAAATGCAAATAAAATACAAACAAGAAAAATACATGTAGTTGTTACCACAATCATACTCTATGAGAGAAATAACATAGATAAGTTTTCTCCAAATTTGTTTCACCTCCGGCTTCAGTTGTTTCTGTATAAGCTTTTGACATCCTGTAGGAAAAAAAAAACATAAGTTTTAAGCGTTTAAGGATATGAGATCAAAAAGCTAATGTTTGAAACAAAAGGGTAAAATAGTAGAATCTCTTGTCTGATCATTCAAAAGTATCACTTGTTAAATTTGCCACAGTAGTAGTCGTTTAGGAAATACATAAACAGAGTCATAGCAATGGTTACATGTACAACTAATAACTGCATATCGTTTCCATGGAGGCATGTATGATCACCCAACGCAACACCCTTATTTGAGATTCAATGGAGCTAAAAGTCTATCTTCAAGCATTAACAGAAAAGCTAAATAATAAGAACAAATAAAAGCAACATACTTTGCCTCTTTACCAATATGGCTAATGCATATTGATTCTAACCATATTTGTAAAAACTGAAGTCTGCATACTCACATTGGTAAAAAAGGAAAACTATGTTGCTATTATTCATAAATTCCCTGTTATTTTTAGCTTAACAGATTTTTTTTCAATACTGTTTTCAGGTTGATGTGCATGAGTGGGTTACTGAACATAGTTTAGTTAGCACCTCATCTGAATTTGAAGCTGCATGAGTGGGTTCCATAAAGATGGCGTGAAGTAATTGGATTAAAGAACCTTTTGCCCCTGCTATTTAGGACCTCTCATGAATTCTTTGCTTTAAAGACTCTTTTTCCCTTGGCTTTTCATCAGGTGCAATTAGACTCGTTATAGATATTTTATATATAAGAGGAAAGAGATTCAAACTAATTAAGTCTCAGTAATTACAAACATGTCCTTCATCTTTCAATGTGTACAATTACAACTTCTATTATTAAATGCCTCAAGTGATAAAGGGATCTTTCGGGGGTTCTTTCTAGATTGACCAAGGAGTTCAACGTCGACAAGTTTCTAGGTATATGCCCTCGTATAACTTGTTATAATTTTCTCATTTTACTGAAATTTATCATATTTCTATAATGTCATAGGCTAGGGTTCGACGTGCTACTGTTGTGAGTTTGGATGCGGACCCCTGTTTCAAGAGAATTTGCATTCGTATAAATTATAATGCTGGTTAACATTTCTGTGTAAGTAACTATTTTATTCATATCTTGTTTCTCTCTCTCTCTATCTATCTCTCTCTCTATCTCTTATCCAAATCACATTTCCTTTCTATAGTATCTCAAGTAGCAGCATAATTTCAAGGAAAAAGCACATCTGATGTGCTGCAAAAGAGATTCACAAACTTGATTTTTTAAACCTGATGTTTAAAACTACACTAAGTGTGAGATAGAAGTTTATGCAAAGAAGGAAAAAGATAGAAGTTTTTGAGGATGCTGCTGATGAAAAAGATAGAAGTTTTTTAGGATGCTGCTGATGAAGTTTATGTAGAGAAGGAAAAAGATAGAAGTTGTTGGCACATAGTAAGCTAGATAATGCAATTCTATATAAATGAGTTCATTTTTTTATAACATTTACTCACTATTGGAATAATTATTTGTATTTGACATATTAGTGAAATGAATTATCTTTGTTATTTATGGTATTTTATTTTGTATTATGAGATTTTTAATGTATTATTTAATATGAAAAATTAGTAAATTTATAAATAATATTTTTTTTAAATATTTAAAATTATGATACGCAAAAATGTGTGTCATCTTTATTTATGACATGGCCTTTCTTGACAGGGGCTTTCTTGATGCGCATTGCGTGTCATTAACACGCACGTCGTAAGATTACGACACGCGAATGTGTGTCGTCTTCCTTTATGACAGGGCCTTCCTTGATATGCATTGCGTGTCGTAAACGTGTGTCGTAATTGCACGTCGTAAATGAACGTCATAAATGCGCGTCGTCTATAGACGACGCGCAAAAGCACGTCGTCTCTCTTTATGACAGGGCCTTCCTTGACGCGCATTTGCGCGTCGTCTGAGCCTTTTACGACGCACAATGAGCGTCGTAAAAGGCTGTTTTTCTAGTAGTGTGTCTTAATCCATACTCCCGAATTAATGACAGTTGACTATGTCCAATCGATACTCTCGGGCTAGGGACAATGACTGTGTCTAATCCATGCTCCCGGATCAATAACATATACCAAAGTTCTATTCTCTGAGTATAACTCACTTGTACTCGTAAGAAAATACTACCCAATATTCCTAATAATTAATTTAGGTTTACTATTTATCCTAAATCAATATATATAATCAGGTATGTTCTTTAACACGTATTTCAGGCAACATCAGTTAACTCGCACATAAACATATAATTAATACTTCAATCATTACTTGTATTAAAATCATGTTCATGAAAGGGACTATGCACTCACCTGATACGGTGGTGACTTGGTACTTGGACAGCACTTCGTTACTCTTAAAACAATTTCCCTTGACAAAACCTAGTATCATTACCACTAGGGTTTAGTTCAGTATTTACCGAGACTAATTTAATATTCTAGAAGTTATTATTATTATATAAGCATTAAAAAATACTATATAACTTATAATAATAGCCCAAATAATTATTTTAAGCTCCTAATAATGTTACTATAATTAATTAGAAGCTATATTAAAAATAGCGTAGGCATAGCTCACTTACAGTGGGTTTTCGCAAAACCGAGCTTCACTGGAGCAGCGTTTCCGAGCCGAAAGACCCTTTTTCTCGAGACTCTGAGAGTCTCGGGGCTTCCTTCGGGTGCTAGGGGTTTACCTAGACTTTAGGGGGCTTAAGGGAAGCTAGAGAGAGGTTCTAGAGAGAGAAAGAAGGCTTGAGAGGTGTGGAGAAATGGCAATGCCCGACACCTCTATTTATAGGTTGAATTCCTGACGGACTCGCCGATTTGGTTCATGGACTCGCCGATTCGGTTCCATGTTTTATCACCTGATGGCTTTTCTTGTGGAGAAAAAGCCTTGGCCCATATTCAACCACCTCACCCATTTTGCAGCAACACCCTGCCGACTTCTAAACACCGTAACTTTCGCATACGACCTTCTTTTGGACGTTATTTATATCCACACGTAGGTAAAAACAAGATCTACAACTTTCATTTTGACTCCGTTGGCTAATTGTTGTCCGATCTTAAATTTAACAGTAGGAGGAGATTAGACTGTTAAAAGACCGCAAAGAATTCGTAACTCCTTCATACAGACTCTGTTTTCGTCTGTCTTTTTACTGTTGAGTTCCTATTAGTGAGATATTCAACTCTCATTAAGGTTGCATAAACCAAAAACCGCTTGAACTAAAATTCGAGTTTCGGGTCGTGCACTGCTATGCCAAATTTTAGAAAAATCATAACTTCCTTATACGAAGTCAGATTTGGGCGTTTTTTTTTATGTTATTGGTTTAATGTATACTACAACTTTTGTTTAGATCACAAAGGTTAAAAAGTCATCCATCGTAAATTCACTATTTACGTCTCCCGGTGTCGTGCCGGTTTTGCCGTAAAACTTTGACGGACCATAACTTCTTCGTTATAACTCGGATTTCAGCGTTCTTTATATGTACAGAACCCTTGAGACATATTCTATAACTTGGTTAAGATTAATTATTCTAAATAATCTTTTGTCAAAAAGTCGTTTTCGACCTCTGTTATCTCTAAATTGACTAACCCGGATCTACAGGCGTTACAGTGAACGACTAGAGGCGTGACATTAGTGACGCTTGCTCTCAAGGCTTCATCAACACAAGTATTTGGATTGTTAATACTACATTACAATCAAGGTATGATTCCTTTAACCCTTATTTTTTGTATTTCGAAAATATGCTAGTATCTAGCGTTTGTCTATTTTCTTGTTCAAGTTGTATGTTTAATTAGAGAAAATATAGATCAAATCTTTTAGGGTTGCATGCACACATAGGGTTATATGTTTTATATAATACAAATCAGTGGTATCAGAGTGTAGGTTTAGTTTTCTATTGTATTGATACAATTGTGAACTTGAACGAGGAGAATCAAACAGAGTCGTCACTCTGTTTCGATACCATGATGTGGCGACCTTCACCACCACATGGTGACCATCGACTTTGCTCTACCACGACATGGTAATTGTTTACCACGATGTCGTGGGTTGTCAAATTAAAAAAAAAATCGGTTTTCTAGATATATCATGAATTGATTAGGATAATTACCTTTAATAATATTCTTTAAATTGTATAAAACTTAATATTTTTAAAATGTAATTTGATATCCTTATCTAAAATTCATGATTGGTTTTATTTTTCAATTTAATTCATTGAATATAAATTATGTAATTTTAAAATGAAACCTAGTATTCTTTGAAAAGTTTAAAAACACACGCTTATATTATATGTAACATTAAAAGTCTAATATATATATATATATATATATATATATATATATATATATATATAATAGGTCAATCGAACCGCTAGTACACCTCATTCACAAAGCCGATGTATAAGGGGGTATAAGGAAATTGCATATAAAATATCGATTGAATGAGTGTTCCCTCTCACCCACCGCTTCAATAATTGGTGGAGGATCGTTAGTTGAACGGGTTTGATAGGACAACCTAATCCTCATTAATAAGTATAATGAATTTTAAAGTAACTAAACATATTATTATAAAAAATTTCCAATCTTAGTTACTTTAGGAAAAATATTAACTTGTATGCTAACCCATGATATTACACATTGCACTTTATGAGTCGTTAATGGAGCGTGTTTGGTTAACCACCACACTAATAGGAACGAATAAATAGCGGAAATTGGTGTCTGGAAAATTATCATTGATTAATGGAGTGCATGTGGTTAACCGGCACATTAAAATGAGATGATAAACGACATCGAGAGTACCAAGTTAATTTGCATAGTTATTCACATCTTGTTTGTGATCCTCGATATCCTAGTCACAAATGGAAGAGCATAATCGAGATTAAACATGCCATTGAAAAGTTCAATGATTCTCAATAGATCTAGGAATTTCATTTAAAACTAAATTCGTTAAAATTTCGTTTTTTGATGATGAAATTGGTAAATTGGCATTTACCTACCTTTATATAATTTGTAATTAGATTACGACATCCCTTTTTCTAATTTGTAAATTATTTAGTTGGATCCTAGCCTTGATATTTAATTTTGGGTGTTATATTGAGGAATATTCTTATCTAACTAAAACTATATTTTCTACTCTATTAAGATGTCTATTCCAACAACAACTTCTCTTTGTTGAACATCTGCTCAAAGATGTAATTGGATGCGCAACATCAAGATGGCCCTTCGCTTCAAGGACAAAGAATATGTCCTTGAAAAATCTTTGGATGAGATCGACGAAACGAAGGCCACTCCTGAAGAAATGGTCGCCTATAGGAAGCACTATAATGATGCTACAAAGGTTGTGTGCATCATGGTGGCGACAATGATTCCATAATTGCAAAGGCACTATGAGGATTACTAGTCATATGAGATGAACAAGGATGTTATGGAGAAATACCATAAGCGAGCTCGTCAAGAGAAGTACGAGGTAGTAAAGTCCCTCATTGCAACCAAGATGAAGGATGGAGTGTAACAGCTCAAATTTTCAAATAAATTTTTCATTTAAAACAAAGCATCATTATTCGACAAAAGGGTTTATTCCAAGTTTATTTCAAAAGTATAAATAATAAATCTTCAGGATCTTCAACAGTGGCAGTGTGTACGTGTCACGCCGGAGCCTTCCCACGGTCATCACTAGTACCTGAAAAAAAAACATAAACACAACTAGTAAGCATAAATGCTTAGTGAGTTCCCCAGTATACGACTTACCCACATACGCCTTCCGGCCCGGACCTTTCAGTCCACATAACATCGCCTTCCGGCCCGTAATATAATCGCCTTCCGGCCCATAACGTATAGCCTTCCGGCCCGTATTAGATTGCCTTCCGGCCCATAGTATTTTGCCTTCCGGCCCATAATAGTATAAAACATAACACATGTAACATAACGCACATAACACATAAGTCACACATCATACCGTTCTTTCTGTCACATAAGGTCTCGCCTTCCGGCCCGTATAAGCATACATCACATATAAGCATACATCACACATAAAGCATCTACCTCTCTAGACATAGCATAAATATAACACATACGACCTTCCGGTCTCACAGTCAAACCCTTCCGGGTAAAGTATAGTGAGAAGACTCACCTCGTAGTATGCAAGCTATAAACCCTTCGAGCTACTCGCACTCGATCCGCTAATCCGCAGGTTCCCTATAATACCACATACCTTTATTAAGGATCTTATCAAACAAGACAACTAACCCTACTAAGTTACATACAGGTCAACGGTCAATCTTGACCAGACTCGTCGAGTGCAAAGGGCAACTCGGCGAGTATAGACACCCTGACTCCACTCGCCGAGTCTGAAGAACGACTCGGCGAGTCCTAGTAGATCTTCAAGCTACTCGCCGAGTCTGAAGAACAACTCGACGAGTTCCAATAGGTCTTCAAGCTACTCGCCGAGTCCGAAGAACAACTCGGCGAGTCCTAATGAATCTTCAAGCTACTCGCCGAGTCTGATCATTGGACTCGGCGAGTCCTCGCCATGCAGTCAATCCGCTGCCTCCTGTATTTCGCACGATTTCGAAATATATAGATATGGGGCTTCCTGGACTTTCACATATACTAATACAGGGGTTTTTAAACACTTATAACAACACTACAATCTAACAATCCCTTAAATGGGTTTCCTAAACCCTAAATTCGCATACAACATAAAAGCTACAGATTTTGATCCGAAGATTACCTGGAAACGTGTTCCCTGTGTCCCCAAACCTCCAGTACTCGATTCCTTTGATCACCACCTTGCCCCTCCTTGTCTAACAATCTCTTCAAGCTTCTTCTAGCCCTCACTATTGCTCCAGATGCCCACAAACTCCCAATGTATCTTCAATCGGCCAAAAGACGCGACATGACGGCCATAACATCATTATATACGATTCAGAAATGAAACGGCTAGGGTTCAGCTGAACCAGCGTCTACTCGCCGAGTCCCTATTTGGACTCGTCGAGTCCAGTCGCGTATTTGCGACTGCGACCAAGACCATGGCCCTACTCGGCGAGTCATGCACCAACTCGCCGAGTCCCCTCCTAAATGTGCCCCAAAAATAATTTAGAGAAATACCTGAAATTCCGGGCTGTTACAACTCTCCCCCACTAGAACTAGACTTCGCCCTCGAAGTCTCATTCTGCGAATAATTCCGGATGTTGCTCCCGCATTTCTCTTTCCGGCTCCCAAGTCATCTCTGATCCCTTCCGATGTTGCCACTGAACCAACAACAGAGGTATCTCCTTATTCCGTAGAACCTTCATCTTCCGATCCCTGATAGCTACTGGTCTTTCGGCGTAATTCAGGCTCGCATCCACCTGAATGTCTTCTAACGGAACCACTGCTGCCTCATCGGCTATACACTTCCTCAACTGTGATACGTGGAAGGTATTGTGAATCTGACTCAGCTCCGCTGGCAATTCCAACCGATAAGCTACCCGACCTACCCTTGCAATTACCCGGAATGGGCCTATGAACCGGGGCCCCAATTTACCCCTCTTCCTGAACCGGATCACCCCTTTCCAAGGAGAAACCTTTAGGAGAACGAAGTCGCCGACCTGGAATTCGAGCTCGGACCGGCGTCTGTCCGCATAACTCTTCTGTCGGCTCTGGGCGGTCAATAACCTCTGCCTCACTCGCTGAATCTGTTCGGTCGTCTGAAGTACAATCTCTGTACTGCCCATCACTCTCTGTCCCACTTCTCCCCAGCAAATGGGAGTCCGACACCTCCTACCATACAACAACTCAAAAGGTGGCATACCAATGCTCGAATGATGGCTGTTGTTGTAGGAAAACTCAGCCAACGGCAGATGCGCATCCCAGCTACCCCCGAAGTCTAACACACACGCTCTAAGCATGTCTTCCAATGTCTGAATCGTCCGCTCGCTCTGACCGTCGGTCTGGGGATGGTATGCGGTACTAAAATGCAGCTTAGTACCCAACTCCTCATGGAATTTCTTCCAGAACCTGGAAGTGAAACGTACATCGCGGTCCGAAACAATCGAGGTCGGCACTCCATGCCGAGATACTATCTCTCTCACGTATAACTCTGCCAACTTCTCTGCTGATGAACTTTCGCTAATGGCAAGGAAGTGTGCACTCTTTGTTAGCCTATCCACAATCACCCAAATCGCATCGACTCCCCTGGCAGTTTTCGGCAATTTGGTGATGAAATCCATCGTGATCTGATCCCACTTCCACTCAGGAATCTCCAAGGGTTGCAACTTACCGTGCGGTCTCTGGTGCTCGGCCTTAACCTTACGGCAGGTCAAACACCTCTCAACGAACCAGGCAACGTCTCTCTTCATGCAAGGCCACCAGTACTCCTTTTTCAAATCCAGATACATTTTCGTAGCACCGGGATGGATCGAGAATTTCGATCTGTGTGCCTCCTCCATCAAAGTAACACGCGTACCGCCCACGAATGGCACCCAGATCCGACCCTGAAATGTCAGAAGTCCCCGCCCATCTGTAACGAACTCTGAAATCAACCCGACGACCCGCTCCTGTTTCTGCATCCCAGACTTCACAACCTCGGCCTGTGCCCCACGAATAGCATCTAATACCGGAGTCATCACTGTCAATTTCAAACATACGTCCCGCAATGGAGTACTCTCCGCCCTACGACTCAATGCATCAGCTACCACATTAGCCTTGCCTGGGTGGTATAGGATCTCACAGTCATAATCCTTAACCACGTCTAACCATCTCCTCTGACGCATGTTTAGGTTGGGTTGATCCATCAAATACTTCAAACTCTTATGGTCCGTGTATATGGTACAACGAACCCCGTACAGATAGTGACGCCAAATTTTGAGGGCGAACACTACTGCCCCCAACTCTAAGTCATGCGTGGGATATCTCGCTTCGTGAGGCTTCAGCTGCCTCGATGCATAGGCTATCACATGGCCCCTCTGCATCAACACTGCACCCAGTCCTGAAATCGATGCGTCGCAATATACGACAAAGTCCTCCATCCCTTCCGGAAGAGCTAATACTGGTGCTTCGCACAGTCTCTGACGAAGTGTCTCGAAGGAAGTCTGCTGTTCGGGTCCCCATGAAAATGTAACACCCTTTCGGGTCAATTTGGTAAGCGGCACCGCGATCTTGGAGAAATCCCTAATGAACCTTCGATAGTACCCCGCCAACCCAAGGAAACTCCTGATCTCCGAAGGTGACTTCGGTGCCTCCCAACTCATCACTGCTTCCACCTTGGCCGGATCGACCAATATCCCTGCCTGATTTACAACGTGCCCCAGAAATTGAACTTCCCGTAACCAGAAGTCACATTTGGAGAATTTTGCATATAGCTTCTCCGACCTCAATACCTCAAGGACCTCCCTCAAATGTCCCTCATGCTGCTCCCTAGACCGCGAATACACCAGAATGTCGTCGATGAACACAATCACAGACCGATCCAGCATCGGCCTGCATACCCTGTTCATGAGATCCATGAACACTGCTGGGGCATTGGTGAGCCCAAAAGGCATCACCACGAACTCGTAATGCCCATACCGCGTCCTAAAGGCTGTCTTCTGGACGTCCTCATCCCGCACTCTCACCTGATGGTACCCTGATCTCAAATCAATCTTGGAAAACCAAGATGCCCCTTGCAACTGATCAAATAGATCATCGATCCTCGGTAACGGATAGCGGTTCTTAACTGTCACCTTGTTCAGCTCCCGGTAATCGATACACATCCGGTGTGAACCATCCTTCTTCTTGACGAACAGAATCGGTGCTCCCCACGGCGAGCTACTCGGCCGAATAAACCCCTTCCCCAACAACTCTTGAAGTTGCGAGGACAATTCTTGCATCTCTGGAGGTGCAAGACGATAAGGCACCTTCGCAATAGGCGCAACCCCTGGAACTAGATCGATACCAAACTCCACTTGTCTCGCAGGAGGTATTCCCGGCAAATCCTCGGGAACAACATCTGGAAACTCGCGCACCACTGGAACCTCCTTCAATGTCTTCGGTCTCTCGGAACTCTCCCGCGTATCCATCACATACGCCACAAAGCCGTTACATCCCCGCTGTAGGCATTGCCTCGCCCTAGCGGCCGAACAAAAAGCTGATCTCGAACGGGTACCCTCGCCGTACACCGTAAGAACTCCCCCACTAGGGTCTCGTATAGTCACCAGCTGACGCTCGCAGTCGATGACAGCGCTGAATCGGCTCAACCAGTCCATGTCTACGATGACACAGACGTCACCCATCGCAATAGGAATTAGGTCAATCGGAAACGCGACCCCGAAGATCTCTAGCACACATCCCCGAAGAACCTCCGTAGCACAAATCACCCTCTCAGCCGCAATGGAAACGCTCAAAGGCCGACTTAACGGCTCACGACTAATGCCGATGTGCTGACTAAAAGCTAACGATACAAACGATCTACTCGCACCCGAATCAAATAATACTAGAGCAGGCATAGAGTTCACAAGGAAAGTACCTACACATACATTAACATAAGCATAACATTTCGATCTTTAATTAAATACGTGAAGGATAACATACCTGCCACAACATCGGGCGCAGCGCGGACCTCCTCTGCAGTCAGCTGAAAGGCTCTTCCGCGAGCCCTCGGGGCCTCGACCTTCGCCGGTCGGGTCTCAGTAGTCCGGGTAGTAGGTGTAGCTCCCTGACGAAGTTGCGGACACTCGGCCTTCCGATGGCCTGTCTGGTTGCAGTGAAAGCAAACCATAAACCCCTTAGGGCAATCCCTGGCAATATGTCCCTCTTTGCCACACTTGTAGCAACCACCAGCTCGACACGCCCCCTCGTGACTCTTGCCGCACTTCGCGCAAGTGCGACCCTTCGAACCTCCCATCCTCGAATCAGCGAACTTAGTCCGCTTGGCTACCGGCTGAGACTGGGCCGGTCGTCGATCCACCTGCCGAGACTCAGCCTCCTCCCTCGCTTGAGTCTCCAACTCGATCTCGCGCTTCCTGGCGTTCGCCTGAAGCTCAGTGAAAGTACGATAGGTGGAGTTTGACACAAACTCCCTGATCTCCCTCTTCAAAACACCCAAATAGCGGCTCATCCGCGACCGCTCCGTAGATACCAGCTCGGGGCAGAACATTGCCCTCTCATGAAACTTCCGTGTGATCACTGCCATGGAATCAGTACCCTGCTTAAGGGTCAAGAACTCCTGAATCAATCGCTCCCTCTCTACCGGGGGAACGTACTCATCCCTGAACATCTCCGTAAACCTCTCCCATGTCACCGCCGTAATCTCTGCCTGAGTGAAGTTCGCCGTCACGAACTTCCACCAATCCTTCGCTCCCAGACGGAGCTGGTTCAAGGCGAACCGTACCCTCAAGTGCTCCGGGCATGAGCAAGTATAGAAGCACCCCTCGATGTCGGCGATCCACCTCATAGCTGCAATCGGATCCTGCGTCCCATCAAATTCAGGGGGTTTCGTGTTGCTGAATTCCCTGAATAGTAATGAATCACTCCCTTGCGGCCTGGCAGCAGCCACAGCTGCGGTAGCGGCAGCAACTGCGGCTTCAGTAAGTGCGGCGTACCACTCCTCAAACTCCTCCATCAGCGTGGTCTTAATAGACCCAAACATCTCCGGGATCTCAGCCCGGACCGCCGCAGCTACCTCTTCCTGAATAATCTGACGAATCTCCTCGTCACTCGCACCGCTCGAACTCGCCCCATTGCGTGTGATAACCATGATGTCTCTGAAATACAACATAAAATCATCAGAGACTCCACCAAGTACAATTGTACTCGATACGCGCCCTACCCAGTCTCCGATCTCCAGGGATTCTTACTTGAGTCTTCCACTGGTACGGTGCCTTCGGTAGTACGGGCCCAATACTACCGACCACACCGTATCAGTATTCGTCCCAAATCTTCCTCCCCAAATCCCGAATAATGGGTACTCTACCTCTAGTATGCACTAACTACTTGCACGCTACCAATTATCTCATATAAGCAATCTCCCTAGACTAAGGCATCACAAAACAGGCAATTCTAGTCCTATCATGTATACCTAGTCTTCTAGCATGCATAACAATTCATAATTCAGTGCATAACATAACATTGTAAGGTATTCTGGGGATCTTTACCGTTCGGACGCTGGCTGCACGTACACACTGTTCCATCCTTGTTTTACCGCTTTATCATTTATAAAATGTTGTGTCCTTATTATTTAAAAAGATTTTTCCTCAAATCCCCGGTCTGAGTTCAGTTGCACCCTAAAGTACACCCGAATCCCTCAAACCAAGGCTCTGATACCAATTGTAACAGCTCAAATTTTCAAATAAATTTTTCATTTAAAACAAAGCATCATTATTCGACAAAAGGGTTTATTCCAAGTTTATTTCAAAAGTATAAATAATAAATCTTCAGGATCTTCAACAGTGGCAGTGTGTACGTGTCACGCCGGAGCCTTCCCACGGTCATCACTAGTACCTGAAAAAAAAACATAAACACAACTAGTAAGCATAAATGCTTAGTGAGTTCCCCAGTATACGACTTACCCACATACGCCTTCCGGCCCGGACCTTTCAGTCCACATAACATCGCCTTCCGGCCCGTAATATAATCGCCTTCCGGCCCATAACGTATAGCCTTCCGGCCCGTATTAGATTGCCTTCCGGCCCATAGTATTTTGCCTTCCGGCCCATAATAGTATAAAACATAACACATGTAACATAACGCACATAACACATAAGTCACACATCATACCGTTCTTTCTGTCACATAAGGTCTCGCCTTCCGGCCCGTATAAGCATACATCACATATAAGCATACATCACACATAAAGCATCTACCTCTCTAGACATAGCATAAATATAACACATACGACCTTCCGGTCTCACAGTCAAACCCTTCCGGGTAAAGTATAGTGAGAAGACTCACCTCGTAGTATGCAAGCTATAAACCCTTCGAGCTACTCGCACTCGATCCGCTAATCCGCAGGTTCCCTATAATACCACATACCTTTATTAAGGATCTTATCAAACAAGACAACTAACCCTACTAAGTTACATACAGGTCAACGGTCAATCTTGACCAGACTCGTCGAGTGCAAAGGGCAACTCGGCGAGTATAGACACCCTGACTCCACTCGCCGAGTCTGAAGAACGACTCGGCGAGTCCTAGTAGATCTTCAAGCTACTCGCCGAGTCTGAAGAACAACTCGACGAGTTCCAATAGGTCTTCAAGCTACTCGCCGAGTCCGAAGAACAACTCGGCGAGTCCTAGTGAATCTTCAAGCTACTCGCCGAGTCTGATCATTGGACTCGGCGAGTCCTCGCCATGCAGTCAATCCGCTGCCTCCTGTATTTCGCACGATTTCGAAATATATAGATATGGGGCTTCCTGGACTTTCACATATACTAATACAGGGGTTTTTAAACACTTATAACAACACTACAATCTAACAATCCCTTAAATGGGTTTCCTAAACCCTAAATTCGCATACAACATAAAAGCTACAGATTTTGATCCGAAGATTACCTGGAAACGTGTTCCCTGTGTCCCCAAACCTCCAGTACTCGATTCCTTTGATCACCACCTTGCCCCTCCTTGTCTAACAATCTCTTCAAGCTTCTTCTAGCCCTCACTATTGCTCCAGATGCCCACAAACTCCCAATGTATCTTCAATCGGCCAAAAGACGCGACATGACGGCCATAACATCATTATATACGATTCAGAAATGAAACGGCTAGGGTTCAGCTGAACCAGCGTCTACTCGCCGAGTCCCTATTTGGACTCGTCGAGTCCAGTCGCGTATTTGCGACTGCGACCAAGACCATGGCCCTACTCGGCGAGTCATGCACCAACTCGCCGAGTCCCCTCCTAAATGTGCCCCAAAAATAATTTAGAGAAATACCTGAAATTCCGGGCTGTTACATGGAGTCTTTATGAGAAACCACGTTCTGAGAATGCAACGATACGTGGATAGGCTTATCAAAGTCAATGTAAATTTTGATGAAGAGCTATCAATCGACATAATGTTGAACTCTCTGCCAAGTTGTTATGATCAGTTAATTTTGACCTATCATTTAAACAACAACAATGAAATTACTTTTGTCACAATTTCACAACCTCCTTCGAATAGCCAAAGCAGCGATGAGCAGAAAAGGTGTTGCCTGATCTCTTACAAGTGCACATGTTCTGGCCATTGGGCAAGGGAAAGAAAAAAATAGGAAAGGTCCTCACAAGCAATACTGGAAGGGAAAGTCCCAAGCTGGGTCGTCTAGTTCAGGACCCAAAGGAAAATTCAGTTATGATGCTCCCCATGTCTCTAACCCTAAAGAGACCACTTGCTTCTATTGCATTGACAAGGGGCACTAGAAACAAAGTTGTCTGAAATACTTGTAGGATATCAAGGATGGCAAGGTGAAGCCAACATCGACAAGTATTTACACTATCTTACCTGATAACTCATCATATTCTCATTCTTGGGTCCTTGATACAGTATGCAGGTTTCACATTTGTTCTAATTTCTAGGGGCTAAGAAGAAGTCAGGATGTGGAGCATGGAAGGATGAACTTAATCATGGGGAATAGGCAATCTTCACATGTAACCAAGATGGGAGTTTATAACTTAGTTCTTAGTAGTGGGTTAGGTTTAGATTTAATAAATTATAGCTACTCGTCAGATATGACACGAAACATCATTTCATTTCATGCTTTATTTAAATGATGTTTTAGATATTCTTTTAATGAAAAGAATGGTTCTATTTCTTCTTATAAAAATTGTGTGTGTTTTATTTTGAAGCTTTACCTTGTGATGGTGTGTATGAAACTGTGATGATTGTAAACAATTTAGGAAATAGTTTTTTTCATATTGATTCGTCTAATGGCATAGACAAAGCATGCTCGTGGCATTGTCGTCTTGGACATGTTAACAAGAAACGGATGGCCCAAATCCAAAAGGATGGAGTGTTGGAATCATTTGACTTAAGGTTAGATGACACATGTGGATCTTGTTTATTGGGAAAGATGACAAAATCACCTTTCACTGGTTCTTGTGAAAGAGGTGAAGGATTATTAAATCTCATATACACAGATGTGTGTGGGCCCTTCAGATCCACCACAAGATATGCATATCGATTCTATGTGACTTTCACTGATGATTATTGCAGATATGGCTACATCTACTTAATTAAGCATAAGTCAGAAACTTTTGAAAAGTTAAAAGAGTTTAAACAAGAAGCTGAGAATCAATTGGGCAGGAAAATAAAATGCTTAGATCTAATAGAGGCAGCGAGTATCTTAGTATAGAGTTCCACGACTACATCAGGGAATGTGGAATAGTTTCATAATTTACACATCCTACAACACCACAACTTAATGGTGTGGCTAAGAGGCGTAATCGAACCTTGTTGGACATGCTTTGTTCCATGATGAGTCAAGCTTCACTTCCAATCTCATTTTGGGGGTATGCCTTAGAGACTACCGCCCACATTCTTAATCTTGTCCCAACAAAAAAGGTTGCCAAAACACGTCACGAGATGTGGACAAGGAATGTTCCCTCATTGGCACATATCAAGGTTTGGGGTTGTGAAGCTTTCGTTAAATGAGATACTCACAACAAGCTTGAACCTCGAAGTGAGAGATGTATTTTCATCGACTACCAACAGAAATCCTTTGGATATTTGTTCTACAGACCTAATGAGAACGTGGAGTTTGTAGCACGAAGATGAGTCTTGAGAGAGAGAGGGGGGGAGAAAGCTCATATGCAAAAAGGACAGTTGGGGTAGCATTGATCTTGAAGAAATTCAAGAATTAAATGATGAAGGAACCTCTAAAGCCGCTAGGGCTCAACCTGAGGAAGAAATTCCAATTGAACCAATTAACGAATCGTTGCCTCTTAGGCGTTCCAGTAAAGTTAGAATGCCACCTGAGTTTTATGGTTTCCATATTACTACATATGGTGATACGTTTATCAGTGATAGTAAACTGGTAAATTTCAATGAACCAGCTAACTATAAGGAAGCCATGGCAGGCCCTGAGTCAGCCAAATGGAAAGAGGCAATGGACAGCGAGATCAAATCCATGTATGACAACCAAGTTTGGCATTTGGTTGATAATGTACCAGGTCGTAAGATAGTTGGGTGCAAGTGGATCTTCAAGAAGAAGACTGGCATGTATGGAAATGTACAAACTTTCAAGGCACGACTGGTTGCGAAAGGCTTTACTCAAACCCCAGGGGCTGACTATGGCAAGACTTTCTCATAAGTGGCCAACATAAAATCTATTAGGGTAATTCTAGCCATAGCTGCATTTCATGATTATGAAATTTGGCAAATTGATGTCAAAACTGCTTTCCTTAATGGGACGTTGGTTGAGGATGTTTACATGAGTCGGCCAGAGGGTTTTGTAGAAGTGAAGTACCATGATAGAGTGTGTATGCTTGAGAAATAAATTTATGGATTGAAGCAAGCTTCTTGTAGATGGAATCTTTGCTTTGATGAGAAGGTCAAAGAGTTAGGTTTTTCTAGAAGTGAAGATGAATCTTGTATATATGTCAAAGCTAGTGGGAGTATAGTAACCTGTTCGATTAGTGTCTAAGTCCATAACTATTTTGGTATGTACTTGACCCGATGGTGCATGGTCCTTTTGGGTTGCCTTCACCAAAGCAACTTGATTGGAGAAATAAATAGAGAGAGAGGTTATTATGATTTATTAATATGTTATAAGAATAATATATTAAAGGAGAAATCATATTTGTTTAATTAATATTGGTCAATAATTAATTAAGAATTAATTTTGTGATCAAGTGTAATTAATTAAACTAGAGGGGCTGAATTGTAATTATGTGATAGTTACAAAATAAGGTAAGGATTATCTTAAATATAGGGCGAACGAATTTAAGGTGATAATGCCTTAGAATTCGACTAGGATAAGGGTTTCTAAGACTTATCTTATGGTTGCTTGGTGGGCAAGCAACTAGATAAGGATAAGGACTAAAACCCTAATCTTTACACCTATATAAACCCCCTAAGGCTCATGAATTCGTCTAAGCCTTCCCAAGAAGTCCTAAGGACGAATTCCTACCTCTCTCCTCTCTCTTTATACCTTCTCCATTTGCTCTTGGTGTTTGTAAGCCATTAGAGGAGTGACACTTGTGACTCTAAGCCTTCCAAAGTCAATTCAAGGAGGAATTGGGATTGTTATTACTACATAACAATCAAGGTAATATCTTAAACCTAATTATATGTTAATATTGATTTCCATATGCTAGAATTAGGGTTTATAGTCTTGGATTCAAAGCATGTACAATAGAGAAACCTAGATCCAAGCATTAGGGTTTGTATGAGCACATAGGATGTCTTATGACCAAAACCCATCAGTGGTATCAGAGACTAGCTTGGGTCAATTGTATTGATGCATTGTATATCTAAAAAATTCGATTTTTGGTGTTTTGGTGGCTGGACTCGCCGAGTCCAAGGTGACTCGACGAGTCCAGGCTTGACTCAACGAGTCAACTCGTCAGATAGAGCTTATCTCGGGATTTCTTACTATTTTGCATTGGGATAGTTACCTTATCATGTTAGATCAATATTAATCCGATTATATGATATATTTGACAATATTTTTGATCTAATTGAAGATATTTATCAATTAATAAGATAATTGTTTCCTTATAAGATAATTGATTAATTATTTTGAGTAAATTGATAAATTGTTTTGCAAGAAATCATTAAATAAATCAAATATGGATAATTATGTGATTTAGATTATTTGTTATTTGATCCTTGTTGTTATGAAAAGTTTCATATTTTGCCCTTTAAGTTTTATAGTTTAAATTTGACCCCAAAAGTTTTGTTGTTTTGAAATTTAAATAGTTAAAACCCTAATGTTTTGAAAAAGGTTTCAAAACTTGCCCTCAAGTTTTGGAATTTAAATTTTGATTAAATGGTTTAATTTTGATGTATATTTAAATTCTAAACCCTAATGTGTTGAAATGTTTCAAAACTTGCCCTCAAGTTTTGGAATTTAAAAGTTGATTAAAAGTTTAATTAGGAATGTTAAATTCTAAAACTCTAGTATTGTTTTGAAAAAGTTCAAATCACACCCTTATGGTTTTATTAATTAATTAAGGTGTATAATTAAAAGAAGTTTAATAAATCCAGAAAAGTTTAGGTTTACAATTTAATTGAATTAAAAGTATAATTGTTAAATTAGACCACCTAGTATTTTAAAAGTATAAAATACACCCTATACTATATATATAACATTAAAGGTATAACATTATATATATATATATATATATATATATATATATATATGTATGAGTAAAAGTCAGTCTTACCGTTAGTAGGCCTCATTCACGAAGCTGGTCTATAAGGGGTGTTTAAGGAAATTGCCTATAAAATGGCGATTGAATGGGTATCTACTCTTACCCACCGCACTCTTGACTAGTGGAGGGTCGTTAGCCGAACGGGTAGGATAGGACAAAACCTTCCATTATAAGTATAATGAAGTATAAAAGTAACTAAATGTTTTCATAAAATTCCCAATCTTAGTTACTTAGGCAAAAGTGAATTGATGCAATTCCATGAAATTACACTTTGTGCCCTTGCGAAGACGTTAGTGGAGCGTGTGTGGTTTACCGGCACACTAAATGGTTCTAAGCAAAGGTAGCAAAGGGTGACTCAATGTTTGTCATAGTTCGGTGGAGCGTGTGTGGTTTACCGGCACATCGAATAGGTGACCGTAACATGTGAGGGCACCATGTAAGTTTGCATGGTTATTGACACCCGCTTTGTGATCCTCGACATCCCAGTCACAAACTAGAGGGGCATATCGAGATTTAAACATGTCATTGAAAGTTCAATGAATCTCAAAGGATCTAGGAGTTTTCATAGATTTAAAAGTTAAATTTCTTTTTTCGCTTTTCATGGTGGAAATTAGTGAATCGTCATTCACTTACCTTCAAATATTCTGCAATTAGGGTTACGGCATCCCTCTCCCGAGTTGTGGAATATTGTGTTGGGTCCTAGCCTTAGTATCTCATTTGGGTGATTTACTAAGGACTCAATCTATCAACTAACTTGAATTCGTTTTTCTCCCGTTTTGTAGATGTCAAAGTTCGACAGCTATGGTCTTCCCAAATCCCGTGGAACAAGCATTCCACATGAACATGATATTCCACGATTCGATCGAGGAACAAGAAATCATGCTTCACTTCCTCTACCTCCTCCAATTATTCTCCCTAACCCACAAGTTCAAAGGCTTGAAAAGTTCAAGATCACTCAAGCCCTTTTGGCAAGTAAACATAAAGAAGGAAAGTCCGTGTGCGCACACGTCCTAGGGATGAAGTCACACATTGATAGGTTAAGAATGTTGGGATCCGTTGTCTGTGAGGAAATGGTTGTTGAGTGGGTTCTTCAGTTACTTCCCAACTCATATAGTGAGTTCGTAAGAGAGTACTATATGATGAACTACGACGTGACCCTTATAGATCTCACCTATATGCTTATTGCTGCTGAATCTGAAATGATTTGGCGCAATAGAAAAGCAAAGTTGATTGGTGAATCTGCCTTCGAGACCTTTATGGATATAGACAATGGCAACGAAAGACATGCTATGATCGAAAAGTTTGATCATAAGAGAAAGGCGATGTCTGAAGTAGTTCCATGTCCTGTTCCAAAAGAGTCGATTTGCTTTTATTGCCAAGAGAAGGGGCATTGGAGACGAAGCTGCCCTATTTACCTAAGAGATCTAAGAGATGGGAGAGTCGAAACGTATGGCTCTAATTTAGGTAAAATTCATTGACTAACTCTTTTAAGCTTCATTCTAGATTCTGAATACATAATGTGATAAGATTACAATTGATGTTTTTGTAGGATCGAAGAAAAGAAAGGAAGCTTAAGGGAAGAAGTGAGCAGAATCTAACCGTGAAGGAATGGATCGTGTTTCTCGAAGATTAGATTCTTGAGCTACTACTTAGAGTTAGAATTAGATTGCTAAGAAAGATGTATTAGCATAGGTTTTCAATGAGTTGCATTGTAAGGAAAAAATTTTCCGCAATAAAATAAATTTTGATTTTAAATTTTATTTATTTATCCTTACAATGGCGTGTATGAAAAATTGATGTTAAAATGTTTCTATTATTATCAATAATGGATTTGGTTCTTATTAAGTTATTTATGGAAAGTCGAGAATTTACCAAATAGGGAGAGTTTCTCATCGCCCAAGTTTCAATTGGACAGAAACTTGGAATCATGCAACGTGGATGCACGATGAATGAGAAATTTCGTATTTGGAAATTACACTAATTCATTGACAAAGTTTCAAGTGAAGGACTAGGAGATCGAGTACACAAAGTTGTGTGTTGATCAAAGTCCACCATAAGAGTAACGAGGTATTCGTCATGATTTACTAAAGGTTTAGTAAATATGATTATACTTATAAGATTAAGTGTAATTCTGAATTGATTGAAAAAGTTTAAATCAATAGTAGAACGAATAACAAGAATCAAGTAGGCAGAGAGATAAAAGTTTCTCCATTCTAAGAAGAAGGGAGAGTACCTATGGGAAATGCAAACTATTAGCCCCACACGAAGAATACTTCAATTGGTACACGCAAGAAATAGGCCAATTCAGCAGCTTTTTGTTCCATTTCCCCTTTTATGCTTTATGATAGGTCTTAATGATTAAGAACCATATTTTAATTGATCCTCTAAGTACAATTGTATGTTTAAGGAGAGGAATCAAGAATTGAAGAAATGGTTAAATCAAAAAGTCAATCATACTTCGTTCCAAAACAAGTATTAAAGTTAAGATTGTGACATTGAGTGAATAGTATTAAGAAGGTTTATAACATTCATCAATTGTGGAAAGTTGTGATGTCTTGGATAAGACAAAGACCAACTAAGACCAAAATTATGAAGTGTTTTGTTTTGATAAAAGCTACACTAACTCTTGAATATTTGTTTGTCAAGAAATGTTTTGACAAGAGAATCGTATATGTCAAGGAGTCAGTGGGAGTCTTTATAGTCTTGAAAAGTTTCAAGAACAAATCAAATAAACCTTATCGATCATCACTAGCACACGAGTTGAGGTTTACAACCTATCGTGATGACATTATTTGGTTTCTGTGCCAATCCAATCGAGTTAATTATGCATGTGAGTTCTATGAGTTCTCATTATGAACGCATAAAAGGCAAAGCACCTTAATCAATGAAAGGTACATTGATAGGAAAGGGTGAGCTGCTTAACTACTTGGAAGACGTGGTGGGCAGTTGTGCTACCATAAGGCAAGAAATCAAGATTAAGAAAGTTCGGTCCATATGAGTTTGAATTTGTCGTAAACTTTGGTTTTAACAAATTCACATGGATAGGAACACATACGCCATTTAAATCTAAGTGTCATAAGATTTCCTCCTTCATGAAAATGATTGTGAGGAAATGCTTTCACTAAGAAAGATTTTAAGAAGATAGTGATTGTAAAATTGCATTCTCGAATTCAATTATGGTTACGGTATCCCTTTCCATAATTTGAATTGTGAGGTTTGGCAATTAGTCTTAAGTGTTTAGACACACATATAAACTATCGAAGGCAAAGGTGTATAAGTTCAAAAAAAGCCTTGATAAAAGATTATCAAAGCATTAAGTATTAGAAACATGAACTTAAAAAATTCAATAAGTATTGATTTTTGAAAGTTAAGATGTTTATGAATACATGTCAAAGCTAGTGGGAGCATAAGTGTTATGTTTTATAATAATCATCATGATAGTGGGAGCATAAATGTTATGATTGTATGATTATTAAGGCACGTATTGCAAATTTGGCAATATTAATTATAGAAAACAAGTGTCATACTTTGCAAAGTTGTAAGAGTTGAAAGGTTGTTTTGCTATAATTAAGGGAGAGAATATTATGCTTCATTTCAAATCTAAAGGATTAGGTTGAGAAATGTTAATAAACTTAGTCAAGGGTACATAGTGTGTTCTTAAAATTTCGATTATGATTACGGCATTCCTCTTCACAATTCGAATTTTGAGAACATAGCAAATAAAACATTATGCGTCGTGTCCCATACGCTTCGGGTATAGGATCGATTGCAAATGCTTTAATGTTTGACCATTCTAAAATTTTCCAAATGTCTAGCGCATTTAGAGGGAAAAGGGACTAGAATCGGTTTTGACTAAAATAATTAAACAACTATCAAAGGACAATCCAAAGTTCGACGAGGATTGGTCGCTTGTGAGTAGTTGGAAGTATAGTATTGGAAGATATGGAAATGTTCTCATATTGGATGGACCATATCGACATTATTAGGCATAGATAAGATTCTATTAAAAATAAGTTGTCATATGGAAAATATGGAAATGTATCTATATTGGGAATTGAATATTGAAAATCTATGTCTAGATTAGAAACTTTTATGCAAAAGGATGTTCAAAGGAATGTACTTTGAGTGAGAGACATCATATCTACGGAATTGTCTTGTAACAATCTCCGATAGAAGACTTTGTAATATCATTGGCAATGGTCTTTGTGACTTTGTTGCAGTGACATTACGAAAGGATCGTTGCGCAAAGTGTTAGAATCTAGCATATTCTATAAGTAGCAAGAATTTGATATTCTTTCACTTAGGAAAAAGGATTTGGAGTTGTGAAATAAGAATGGTTGGAAATGTGTTCCATTTGATCTATTTCACAAAAGTAAGAACCATAGGTAAACATTGTGTGCATGCTAAGAAGCATGGGACAAGTGTTGTAATTCAAGTAAGAAGTTGATTAACCGAAACGACAAATAATGAGTAATCGATATGGTGATAAATAAAAGGTGTTTTATTTATGCTCAAAGGTTTGAGGCCATGTGGGATTAGTATTATTCTTGTGTTTCACTTTGCATGTTTTGACTTCCAGAATAATTTAATTAGTTAAGAATAGTCAAATTATTCGAACGGGCCACAGTCGTTCATATGTTGGAAGAAGGTATGAATGAAGATTGTCGTGAATTGGTGTGTGGATTGTCTAGAAGAGTATTAGACATAGGCAAATGTTTGCTGCAATGTTCATGAGTGCTTATGAATATGATTTGAGTATTGGATTAAACCCACGCTCACTTGGATCACTCCATGAAATTATATCACGAGTGATTAGTGAGACGATAACATCTTATATTCTTGAAACCGAGATGTGTGATTTGTATCTTGCGAATCGATTGCACATTGATAATATGTAAACACACTAGTAACTTGGTGTTATAAAACATATTGTTGTGTGTGATTCGGTGCGTGAGTGCAAGCAAGCATTGTATCAAAGTTTATCCATTCCTTTTATCCAAAGTTGGATAAAAGCGATATCTTTGGACCCCTCGATGGTTTAGTGATGACAAACGTAAATGCTCGGCCGGGCTATGGCTAATTTGATTTGTTCAATTAGTCTGTCGTTATAAATCGAGAAGTAGTACAAAGAGAATGATTTGAAATCATGTCTCATATGATATCTAGAATGGAGGAATATATGATCCCTTATCTAAGGACACGTGTATTTGATATGATCAGAGTTGACAGCGGCTTTGGAAAGCTACGATTGCAGATCAGGATCTGAAGTCATACGCAGAATAGTTGTTAGACTTATCCAAGTGGGAGACTGTTGGATTAGTGTCTAAGTCCATAACTATTTTGGTATGTACTTGACCCGATGGTGCATGGTCCTTTTGGGTTGCCTTCACCAAAGCAACTTGATTGGAGAAATAAATAGAGAGAGAGGTTATTATGATTTATTAATATGTTATAAGAATAATATATTAAAGGAGAAATCATATTTGTTTAATTAATATTGGTCAATAATTAATTAAGAATTAATTTTGTGATCAAGTGTAATTAATTAAACTAGAGGGGCTGAATTGTAATTATGTGATAGTTACAAAATAAGGTAAGGATTATCTTAAATATAGGGTGAACGAATTTAAGGTGATAATGCCTTAGAATTCGACTAGGATAAGGGTTTCTAAGACTTATCTTATGGTTGCTTGGTGGGCAAGCAACTAGATAAGGATAAGGACTAAAACCCTAATCTTTACACCTATATAAACCCCCTAAGGCTCATGAATTCGTCTAAGCCTTCCCAAGAAGTCCTAAGGACGAATTCCTACCTCTCTCCTCTCTCTTTATACCTTCTCCATTTGCTCTTGGTGTTTGTAAGCCATTAGAGGAGTGACACTTGTGACTCTAAGCCTTCCAAAGTCAATTCAAGGAGGAATTGGGATTGTTATTACTACATAACAATCAAGGTAATATCTTAAACCTAATTATATGTTAATATTGATTTCCATATGCTAGAATTAGGGTTTATAGTCTTGGATTCAAAGCATGTACAATAGAGAAACCTAGATCCAAGCATTAGGGTTTGTATGAGCACATAGGATGTCTTATGACCAAAACCCATCATAACCTTCCTAGTTTTGTATGTTGATGGCATACTTCTTATAGGAAATGATATTCCAACTCTGTAAGAGGTTAAGTCTTGGCTTGGAAAGTGTTTCGCTATGAATGATATGGGAGATGTTGCTTCTATTCTGGGGATAAGGATTTTGTAACATCCCAATTCCCAGGTATAATATTTGTGGCTTAAATGAAAAAATTATCCTTGGAACTTGTCGAGTTGATGGCCTCACACTCAACGAGTAGGAAGTTCTCTACTCGGCAAGTTGTAAAGAATAACTCGACGAGTTGACATCTGATTATGAAACCCTAATTTTCAAGTTTTTGCACCATATTTAAAGACCATATGACTCATTTGTGGCCTCCCTCATCATCCCCTCAGTCCAAAAGAAATCCTAATCGTTCCTCTTTCCCCATTTTGAGTGTTTGTAAGCTTAAAGAGTGTTATATGGTGCTTTTCTTGAAGAAGCTTGAAGTTGGTGGTGGAAGATTGAAGGGAGAAGCTTTAGATCCAAAATTCTTAGTGTTCTTGGAGCCATTTGGAGGTATAAAGTCATTACCTTGACCTCTTGTTTCTTAGATCTCCTCCTATGGAAGTTTATGCCTTTTTAGCCCATTTTGGAACCATTTTTGGAGTTAAGCTTGATTTCAAGTTGTAACTTCAGATCTGGGAGCTCTGTGGCCTCCGTGGGCCTAAAGTTCCAAGCTTTAGCTGGATCTAGACCTCCTTCATGGACTAAGTCCCCTAATAAAGCTTTAATGGAGTGTTCTAGCCCTTTCATGGCATGCATTGACGTAAAGTTAGCAACTTTACATGATATCTCAACCATAGGGGACCAGATCTATAGTTTGGGGCTCTAGATTTGACTGGAAGGGGCTGAATATGTTAATACAGGAAAACTCAATGAGTTGCCCTGGAAACTCGATGAATTAGGTCGGGTTTTCCCGCTTTCTGGGTCCTCAGTGAACTCAGCGAGTTGGTTAGGGTTTTCCCGGTTTTCTTAACACTAAAGAACTTGACGAGTACTCTGGTAACTCAACGAGTTGTCTCGAGTGTTTTACGATCTTCTGAGATATGAAGCAAATCGACAAGTTGGTAGATACACTCGACGACTTGGGTCAACATGGACTGCTGACCTTGACTGTTAACTTTGACTTTGACAATGGTTGACCAAGTTTGACTTCTGAGGGTATTTTGGTAATTTGGGATTTTAATAGAATTAATCATATGGTGGTTACATGCAATTGATTTTGGAGCTGTAAGTTGGGATTAGATTTTATCGGTTCAACACTACTTGCGAGGTGAGTTTTCCTCACTATGCTAACAGGGTCGAAAGCACCAAGGTCGCCCCTTTTGGATTGTTATCCTGGTTATTGCATGTTGATATGCTTTGTGATCTGTTAGATCTGTATTCTAGTATATAGGATGGTGCTATGCTTAGTGGTCTATTAGATCTGTATCCTGGTATATATAGGATGATGCTATGATTAGTGATTTGTTAGATCTGTATGACTGTTTGTACATACAAGCTAGTGTTTGATATCTATGTGTTGAATGTGTATTTGCGGGTGGGTTGAGGCGATCTTGCTTTGTGCTTTAGGCCAAAAGACCCAGGGCAACCCGGATAGACTGAAGGCCTGTCAGGGTGTACCAGTCAAGTCGAAGGCTCGGAGAACGGTCCAGACAGGCTGAAGGCCCAGTAGGGTGGTCAAGACATGTTGAAGGTTCTGAGAGTCGGCCAGATAGACTGAAGGTCAGCGAAGCGATCCACTCATACTGAAGACTTTATATACATGTTGTCCGTTATGATAATGTTCTGGTTTGTATGGTGTTGGTATTTTGTGGGAACTCACTAAGCTTCGGCTTATAGTTTTGGATTTTGTTTCAGGTACTTCGGATGATTGCGGAAAGACGAAGGCTTGATTGTGCACCTCCTCACATTTTATGATTTTGATTTCTAGGAATTCTCTGGTATGAAACTATTTTGAAAACATTTTGTAATAACTAATGGCTTTTGGATGTTTGAAAAAGTTTTAAATTTTTATGAATTTTATGGATGTTACAAGTTGGTATCAGAGCCTTGGTTTGAGTGAATTGGAGGAACACTCATGTGAATCCAGTCTTAAACTAAGGAAAATATTTTCAAAATGATTTTCAAATGGTTTTCAACGTACTAAACGAGGATGCGAAGTGTACGATCAGCCAGAGCTAGTAAGGAGACCCCAAAATATCATACTCTTATTTGATATTGTGATATGTTAGAACAACATACTAGTGATAGGCTAGGGATCTTCAGGAATTTCATGATAGAATTGCCTGATTATATAATGCCTGATAGCCTAGGGTTTTCCTTATATGAAATTGACATCATTATTGTAGTTGCTTAGTGTATGCATCACGGTTGTATATAACTAAGATGTTATAGCCTGAGAATGTTTGGCTTGGCTTTATTTCCTGTTCTTGTTTGATGAAGGGCTTAGGGTAGGATCAGATATTCAAATGTCTATAGGATCCAGTGTTATGTATGGCTAGTTTACACGAGTGTTGCAGGGTTGGTGGAAGTTTCATTGATGAGTCGTGCGAGGTCAGTCGGCCAGTTGTGAAATATTTAGCCTTCCACTAGGAGTGAGGATTGAGCACCCGCCTATGCTTATGTACACTGTTAGGGTGTTGTGATGATCCTTGAGACAAATATTAGTAAGTGTGAAAGGTAGTATGGGCCCGTACTACTGAAAGCACAAGACTCATACACGTAGCAAGGAAGCCACAACCCCTAGGGTTTAGTTGGATGTTGGTTCCCCGTTTATTATATGGAGTATATGATATCATTCTGGTGTATTTTCAGAATGATGACTACGAGGCGATTTGAGACCGGATCTCGATCGGGATCAGGAGCTGGCACTTAGGGAGGGTCGGCAGCAGTGACAGGGACCACTGGTTAGATCAGACTATAGGAGTTGGTAGCTAGGATTCGCGAGATGCTGCACGATGAGGTTGCTCCACTTTTCCGGGCCTAGTTGCCGGAAATGTTTGGGTCTATTAAGACCGCTATAGTTAAGTACTTTGATGAGCGCCATGCGGTCATTGCTAAGACGGTTGTCGTTGCAGCCTCCGCAGCTGCTGATGGTAGGGCAGGTCGGGCCTTTTAGTACCGAGACTTCGATAACACGAAGCCCCCGACTTTCGATGGAATTCAAGATCCGATCATACCCATCATGTGGCTATCTAACGTTCAGAGATGTTTTTTCACATGCTCATGTCCTACTGACCAGAAGGTCAGTGTGCTCTGAACTTGCTGAAGTCCGGAGCGAAGGACTGGTGGAGATTAATAACGGGACATTTGAATTTCCAATGTATCAACTAGCTTACAATTTGTGTATATGTACATGTATTTCCGAATTTTTAAATGCTAAAGCATATAACAATATTTCCAATTATCCAAACCATTGAAGTCTGGGATTTTTGAACACACATATTAAAAAAGATTTATATTTCCAATTTTCTATATATCACGCCCAATAATTTTACATATGAGAAATGAACAAAAAGAAAATTAAAAGAATAATATAACCATTAAGCATCACCTTATATCTTCAAAACAAATACCCATCTTTCCTCTCAAAGAAATAGTGACATGGATCAACACGATCCATTAGTCGAATAGTGGCGACATGTTGCCAATTGTCGCTGCTATTGCTATCTTTTCTTTCTAGTGATCGGGAATATGATAGTAAGCAACTCTCTAAACGCTATTATTAAAAAATAAAAAATAAAAAAATAAAAATAAAGTCTCACACTTTTACCTTAGGTGTAAAGATTGAGGTCATTGTTCGTTATCACTATTATTGAAGGAAACACCCCTAGTGGGGGCATTTACCCCACTATTATTGAAAGAAATACCAATTGCTTATCCCATAAAAATAATTTGGGAAAATAAAATGGAAATCTAAAAAAAAAACTAAAAATAGATCATGTTCATGTCATAAAATATATAATATGTATGATGGGAAAAAAATCATACACTTCGAGCAAGCATTTCTTGAAAATCAAGAATCGATTGCTCCCTTTGGAGCCTCATTTGTTCTCGAACCTTCAAAATATAATCCTCTGCTCTTTCATCCACCCCTCGTATGTCTCGTGTCCGTAACATGTTTCCCTTTCTACTCTCATCTTTTTTTTTCTCACGTAACAACGAAAACTGTTTCGTTGTTACGTTTTCATCCAGTTTGCTACCACTAGTACGGGCACTAGTGTTACTACCACTACTGTCTGCACTAGTGGTAGCAAAACCTGGTTCCTTATTATCTTTGTTAATTACGGGTTGTCTTGATGATTGACCCGATTTTGGATGATAGAGTTGATCAATGAATATGGCCGGAAGACCCTTCTGAAGGAGGTGGTAATGGTGGCTTGTGGAAGAGCGTTGTCTCATTGAACGAAAGCGTATTTTTTGACGTGGTGAAACAAGAAAGGTGGTGACAGTTTTTATAGCCTTACGAACTTTAATCCTATTACATCTGGATCGAAAGATCTGATCAGTGAAGCTCTTACATGCTTTTTTAACGTGTATGAGCTTCTTTATCGACTCAAACTTGAAGAAGGACATGAAAATGATAGAGGAGATAGTGGCAGATTTACACAGCTTTTGGGTATTAAAAAGAATGTGATCTTTCGAACTTATAGTTATAATCTAGAGGGGTTTTACTTGTACATGATGCATTAGAAGTTGTATCAAAGTCGTGAAAGTTGAAATGCTCATGTTTTGTTCTTTCCTTGCTTTCGTCGTGCCTTCTTTTGCTTGGTTGGTATATTGTAAGTTGATGTATATTGCCACAAAAGTTGGCCTAAATATCGATTATGCCATTTAGCCCAACGAAATAAGTATTTTTTTTATCAAAGATTTGATGGGATCTATTACAAAAAGCATAATTGTATATAGATAATATTGCTATATTATGATTTTTTTTTTTCTTCACAAAGGATGATTTACTAGAAAAAAAACAACAAAATGGAATGATATAATAAAAGATCAATTCAAAAAAGATTTTATTTTCAATATCTAATCCTCCTTAATAAATGAAGGTTTTTTTTGTCATATGGCAATCTCTCATGAGTTTTGACACTTGTCATTTTGTGGTATTTTTGAAATAAATATTATCCACTTGTCAATTTTTAATTTGCTTCAATTTTTAAAATTAAAGTCATATACTTATATATGTAAAGTATTAAATATCATATATATGATATTAAATTGCAATAAATATGTTTTATTCCTTCCTTATTTTAAAAGTTGTACATTACAAAATATTTTATGTTTACACTTTAATTTAATATTTAATTTTTTTCAAATAAACCCGTGTAATACACGGGTGTCACACCTAGTCTTAACTTAATAAAAGAAAAACATTTTATTAGTATGCAAATATCTAAAAATATCATCGTTTTAAAATAGAATGATATTGTATTTTATGAATAATCGAGAAAATTGATGCATGATTTTTAGACAAAAAGTAACACTTCCTTCCTCCACATGTAATTTTAAAATGATTGTAGGATGATATATATACAATGGCAATAGGGTAATAACTATTTTAGATTAGGGTATATTTATATAATAATAAAGTTGTTGCTTTTGTTAAAGCAGTGTAGGCCATATGGCAGAGTGGAAGGATCAAACCATAGCCAAAAGTTTTTGGTGACAACAAAGAAACGGAATCCTATCAAATGGCAAATGAGGCCTTTCTTGCATGCAAAGGAACAAAAGTTGGTTTCTCTTTTGAGTTGTTTTTGTGCTACGAAATGTATTAAGACTGAATTGTTGTTACAACCCGTGTTTTAGTTCATCAAATTGTGAGGTAAATTGAACGAAAAAATTAATGTGTATTTTCTACTTCTTTTATTATAACAAGTATATTTAAAATTAAAATTGACAATTATAAATCAAAAGTTTACAATCACATAATGATACTAATACCTAAAACAGAATTCAGGATTAACTTATTATTAAGTAAAGGTGTTCATAAATGGGATCAATACAAATACTCGCCCATATTAGTCTTGGCTAAGCCCCAAAGGCTAGGTTTGGTACTTTGGTTTATACCAAAGTGAGTTTTGAGGCTAGGTTTGGTACTAGTCCATAATTCATACACAACTTTTTTGTTATAACAAATAATTACATGTTTTGCATATTTTACATCTCATCTAAAACATAAAGTGTTACTTATTATAAAAAAATTATTGTGTCCAGATTAATTTCCTTATATAATCCAATTACACGGAACGATTTAAAAAAAATACAAATATTGATGTTGTCTAGAAGTAAACTAGGTCGTAAGCCTTTGTAGAAATTAACAAAAAAATCATATTTAAAACTCATAAGAATTCAATTTCGTATCTTTTACCATTTCCTAAATTATATAAAACTATATAGATATCTATTAGTTTAACACTAAAACTACCAAAAAATAAAATAAAATAGAGCTAGATTTATAACGATCTTTATCTCATGTCTTGTGACGATCTATTGGTTTTGTTGTTATCGGTTTCTCTCTCATTTTTTTGTCGATCTTTTATCTCACAAGTCATTTATCATACCATATTACCATGTGTTCTCTTTTCCTAGTCTAAATCTGCTCTTTGTGTATTTTTTGTCCTTATTGAAAAATTAAAATTCTTACCTATAGAAACAAAAATCAAAATCCAATTAAAGATTTGATAATTAATGATAAGAACAATTCAAATATTTACCGGCACATGGTTCTTTTCATTTGGTTTCTTTTCCGGTCATTATATGCACATGGTTCTTTTCTTTTGGTTTCTTTTGGTCATTATTTTGGTCATTAATCTACAGACTAAACATTGTTTAATATCAATTGAAATCAAAATTAGTTTAATTAAATTTTTCAAAAAAAATGTTATTTTATATGGGAAAAGTAAATATACTTTTTAGGGTATATAAGTTTAGATACCCAATTAATCAAAACTACGTTGTTTTGTAAAATTGTTTAATTTTCTGAAAATAAAAAAGAATAATTTCCTTAAAAATAATCTACTTTTCATTGTTCCTAGTGAAATCCAACCCAGATTACTCCTTTTTCGAATGATAGTTGTGACAATCGACTACATCAATTCACAAGAAAAAAAAATGACGATTTCATACAATCACAAAAAGACTATTCGATACCAATAAATCACAAATCAAATATAAAAACTATGAATTCATGAAATTGGGTGCGATGATCATACAAATTTACATGATCATCGTATTGTTCTGAGGTTTTTAATATACCGAATCTACAACATTAAAGTCGATCGCAAACATATTATTGGTACTAACATTAATCGTTATTCACATAAAAAAAACTATTCACGGTAAAAAAAAATTGCAATTCACAACAGCAAAGTCAATTTCATCCCTGTTGCAGTTCACTTGTCTCACCACGTCGGTCAATTTCCTCAATTTTTAAGTTTATCATGTTTATTTTGGAACATCCATTAATTTTCTTCTAAATCGCAGTAAAAAGAAGTTGCAATTCATGAAATTGGGTTATAGGTGTTGTAGTTTACTTGCTATATTCCTCCAATCGCAATTATTGAAAAATTAAAAAGTTTCAATTCAAGAATTTGGATTCGATCAAACAGTATAGCCTCCAAAACGTTTTTTCTAGAATTGCATACAATAAGTACTTCCAATCGATTTTTTCTGAAACGTATTTTTTGAAGTTTTTCTGATTTTTGATATTTGACATTATTTTTTATGGTGTTCTCTATTAGTTGTTGAATCTATATTTGTTCTGTGATTTTATTATTGACATTATTGTTTCTAGAGGTAGACATTGCAATTAGTTAACAATTTTTCTAAAAATGTAAAATATCTAATGTATTTGAGTTTTTTTTTTTAGTTTTTCATTGTTGGTTGTTAATATATTTTTTACGTATAATGTTTCAATATGCATTGTTGTCTATTGTAGGCCATAATAAGTGAAGCCAAAGAAACTAATTTAGCTATAGAACCATATATAACCGAAGATATTGACACAAATGATAATGTGGAAGCAACATATGAAAGTGAAAAAATAAATAGTATCGGTGGGAACATTGAATTTAACGAAGATGATGTTAATGATGAAAGGATACTGGGAAAGGTTTTTGATACACCTAATGATGCCTATGCATTTTATAATGATTATTCATTTTTGCATGGATTTGGTATATGTAGAGATGACACAATTACAAATCCTAAAACAAATGAGCCTTTTCAGAAGATATATGTATGCAACAAAGAAGGCTTCAAAAGGATGGACAAAGATGCTTCAAGTGAAAATGAGAAAAAACGTCGTAGAGATGTTAGAATCGTATGTCAAGCAAAGCTTCGAATAACAAGACAGGATGATGGGAAATGGTTGGTGGACTCGTTTATTGACACACACAATCACGACTTGACCATGACACCTACAAAGGTTATAAAGCATCGATCTTATAGCAATTTCCACCGTTCAATAGAAGGTAAATCTCTGATGGTGCAATTTGGTCAAGCAGGGTTGAAACCTTCTCAGATTAAAAAGGTTGTTAATACAATGAAAACCTCAAATGTAGCTGATGTAACTTCAAAGCAATGTGTCGATGTTTTATCTGAGCATCAAAAACAACATAGAGGAAAGGAGTTTTATGGACTTATAAAACATTTTCAAGATAAAACATTAGTGGACAATGACCAGTATTTTGTCGTGGATTTGTCTAATGATGGGTATCCTATAAATATCTTTTGGGTTGATGGTAGATCAAGAGATGCATATACAAAATTCAAAGATGTTGTTGTGTTTGATGTCAGTTATATGACTAACAAATTCAAGATGCCTTTTGGTCCCTTTACTGGGGTGAATCATCATGGACAGTCTATACTTTTTGGTGGAGCATTGCTTGAAAACGAAAAGGAAGAGACATTTGAATGGTTATTTGAGCATTTCCTCAAATGTATGTTTGTCAAGTATCTGAAGGCAAATATTACCGATCAAGACAAAGCTATGGGCAATGCAATAAAAAAGCATTTCCAAATACTCGACATCGCTTTTGTTCATGGCATATCAGGAAGCATGAAACTGAGCACCTTCGATCATATGTTTCCCATTACAGTGATTTTCAAGATACGCACAGACAATGGATAAATAATGACACCATTGAACAATTTGAAGCAACATGGGAAGATATGCGTATTAAGTATGAACTGGAAAGCAATTGTTGGCTTAGTGACATGTATAACCAACATATACATTGGGCTAAAACCTTCTTGAAGGATACTTTCTTTGCTAGTATGACCACAACCGGACGAAGTGAGAGTATCAATTCATTTTTTGATGGATTTGTTAACTCGAAAACCATGTTGAATGAATTCGTTGTACAATATGACAAAGTAGTTGAGTCACGAAGGGCGGCCGAAAAAGATGAAGACTTCAAGACTATGAACTTGAGACCGGTTCTTTCTACATTGCATCCAATCGAAGCAAAAGCATGTAAATTTTATACTAGAAAAATGTTTGATACTTTCAAAAAAGAATGGACCGAAGCTATTACCAATTTGACTCACGAGACTATAACAAAAACGACATAATAAAACACATATAGAGTTGGGTAATTGGATGTTGATAATAAATATTGGCGTATTGTTACCTTCCGTTCTTTAAATCAAGTCAGCGTCACATGTTCGTGTTCTATGTATCAGACAAATGGGATTTTATGCAATCATAGCTGATATGTGATGAAGAAGAAGCATGTTCAAGAACTACCGAGTCACTATATTTTACCACGATGGACCCTTGATGCTAGGTACAAACTAGGTAGTATTAGTATCGTACTTGGAGAAATATATAATGAAAACGGAGTTAGTGCCTACACATTATTTTGTGTTCACTCAAATTTTACTAAACTAATTGAACAAGCAAGGGACTAGCCTTTGGAGATACAAAAACTCAATACGATATTGATAAGTCTTTTAGATGAACAAGCAAATCGAAAAAATCTATGTCTTTGGAGAATGCATATCAAAGTTCTTGTATGGACATTTTGCAAGTACATATAATATCACAGTTATCTATCCGTGATCCTCTTGGTGCAACTACTACAAAAGGGCGTCCTAAACTTGAAAGTAGAATACAGTCTTCTTTAGAAGCCCCTAAAAAACGAACATGCTCTTACTGTCAAGGATTGGGTCATTATGCCACTAGTTGTTCAAAAAGAAAGGTAATTATAATAATAATTTAATTTTCATGATTGAAAACTCTAATGAATATATTAACAATTTTTTATATTTTTTTCATGTATCAGGCGGATGAATCGTTGCAAGAGATATAATGATGATATGTGTTATTTATGTAGGCAAACGAAAAACTAGATGCTTCATGACATTTTTTTGGTTAACTGCACCTTTTTCATGTTTTAGACACAAACAATGTATGAATAATCTAGAAGTTATTGATGCTTCTTACCAATTTTAATGTTTTCGAATGAAAGTTGTTGATTGTTTATGATTAGTGTGATTATAATTGAAATTTGGTTGCCATTGTGTGTTTCAAAAGCAAATTTGAGGATATTTTATGTAAAAAACGGAAGTATGATGTATTTTGTAAAAAAAAACAAAAGTATGATGGTGTGAAAAAACGAAATTATGAGGGTAGTTTGTGAAAAAACAAAATTATGAGGGTATTTTGTGAAAAAAACGGAAGTACGATGGTATTTTGTGTAAAAATGAAATTATGAGGGTATTTTGTGAAAAAAAACGAAATTATGAGGGTATTTTGTGAAAACACGAAATTATGAGGGTATTTTGTAAAAAAACGGAAGTACGATAGTATTTTGTGAAAAAAATGAAATTATGAGGGTATTTTGTGAAAAAAAAAAAAAAAACGGAAGTATCATGGTATTTTGTGAAAAAAATGGAAGTACTATGGTATTTTGTGAAAAAAGAAAATTATGAGGGTATTTTGTGAAAAAACGGAAGTACGATGGTATTTTGTGAAAAAACAAAATTATGAGGGTATTTTGTGAAAAAAAACGGAAGTATGGTGTCATTTTATGAAAAAAACCAAAATTATGAGGGTATTTTGTGAAAAAAACGAATGTGCGATGGTATTTTGTGAAAACACAAAATTATGAGGGTATTTTGTGAAAAAACGGAAGTATGATGGTATTTTGTGGAAAAACAAAATTATGAGGGTATTTTGTGGAAAAAAACGAATATGCGATGGTATTTTGTGAAAACAAAATTACAAGGGTATTTTGTGAAAAAAAAAACGGAAGTAAGATGTTATTTTGTGAACAAACAAAATTATGAGGGTATTTTGTTAAAAAAAACAGAAGTATGATGGTATTTTGTGAAAAACAAAATTATAAGGGTATTTTTGTTAAAAAAAAAACAGAAGTATAATGGTATTTTTGTGAAAAAACGAAAAATGATGGAATTTCATGAAAAAACGAAATTATGAGGGTATTTTGTGATAAAAACGGAAGTATGATGGTATCTTGTGAAAAAAACAAAAGTATGAGGATAGTTTCGGTTAAAAAAGAAAATAAGTTGTCATTTTGTGTTCAAAACTATACTTTAATACAATTTTGGGTGAAAATGAAATAAAGCTGTCATTTTGGGTTCAAAACGGATCTTTTCTGCAATTCTATGTTAAAAATGAAAGTAGGCTGTCATTTTGGTTAATGTTGTGTTAATCTACACATAAGTTTGATGGTATTTAAAATTGTTGGATGATTTTGCCCCTATCCCAAAGGTGATAATCCTCAAGAACTTAAGGACAGGGAAGTTCAAGTCACATAAACAATACGACCAAAAGCGAAGAATCTCAATTGCTAATTTTGATTAAAAATGATAAACATAAGTACATTTCTCATTTTAGAAAAAGAAAGGGTAAGTAAACTCTTATACAACAACCACATCTACAATTCTAGAGTTTGTTTTTGTTAAGATCCTTTGATCCCAAATCTTTTGGGCTCTTAATATGTCATTATGTCCATCATTATGCCAAAATGATTTCCAGATCATGGAACCTGCAACAAGGGTATTTCAGTCATTAGTTAGTAAGGTTGTGTAGAGGTATAGATGACTAGGAGGGTATTTCAGTAACCTGCAACTAGACTTCTTTTTTGTGTTGGAAGTGTCCACAACATCATTGTTGGATCGAAGAGCCATGACATATGCACTCACTCTACAACAAAAAAATAATATATATCATTGTTAAGAGAAAAACTTGACACACACTTGAACAAACGTTAGAACAAGTATAATTGTGGAATAGTTAATCTCAAAGGATCATAAAAGCTCAACAATATTAATAAGTTAGAGTTAGATAATTAGAGAGTTAGGTGCAGACATGTAAGGAAATATAAATGACAGCAGGTGTTATATCAACTATACACATAAGTTGATTCTTAACAAGGAATGCAATCAAAGCAAGTTAGTATATGAGATCAAACTTAGTGATTAAGTCAAGAATGACTTGCTCCGAAGAGAGATGATATCTAGTTGTGATATGGTGAGTTTGGACAGTAAGAAAGAGATTTTATTTCGTACACATAATATAAGGGTATTTTAGGAAATCACCGTTCGGGCGCTGGCTGATCGTACACATTGCTCTGCTCTGCTCTTTTCAAAACCTTTTTACTCTTTTAGAAAATTTTTGTTTATTTCGAAAAATTCCTCAAATCCCCAGTTTGAGTTCAAATGCTCTCGAAGGTGCATCCGAATCCTTCAAACCAAGGCTCTGATACCAACTTGTAACACCGTAATTTTTTAAACAATTTTTCACATTTTCAAAACATACTTTCATTCATAAATATTATAAAAATATCATTGTATCACATATCAATCCATAGAAACACAATCCCAAGATCATAATGTATAAAAATTTCTCATGTGTGTATTGATCATGCCGGCGCCTTCCCGCGATCCTCACTAGTACCTGAAACACATAACACAACACTGTAAGCATAAATGTTTAGTGAGTTCCCCAAAATACCCATATAACACATATTAGCCACTCGAGGCTATAACTTTGTGGGCTCTCTGGCCCCAACTCTGTGGACCCTCTGTTCCTAACTTTGTGAACTCTGGAATACACACATTATAAATCACTTAGAAATAATGTAGTGCAACACATCACATAAATAACACACAAGATACTCTGTCACATAACTCTAATTACCACTCAAGGTAATGTATAGTGAGAAGACTCACCTCGGATAACTCGGTAAACCTCGAACTCTGAAATACTGCACTAGCCTCCGCCTAATCACATAATAATTACTCTAATTAATACAACTTCTAAAGGCTAGGCTAACTCCTCTAGGTTCTCTAAGAAGGGTAAAAGACCATTCTACCCTTATCATGGCTCAAAAGTGCAAACATTGACTAATCCCTAAAAGTCAACGAAGTCAACGGTCAAACTTTGACCAGACTCGTCGAGTGCACTTAGGCGACTCGGCGAGTCCACACTGGTCCTCTGAATCCTTCCCAGCCCCACTTAGCACGACGAGTTCCCTCTCCACTCGTCGGGTTACTCAGCAACGAATCGCGGGGAAACCCCCATTCTACCTTTATCATGGCAACCTATGTCCATTTCCTCCATAGAACCATAAAAAGCAGAATGGTTCAGGCTCCCCGGACATCATAAGGTCCAGATCTAGAGTTTAGCACTCAATGGGACACTATACTCAATTAAAAAAGCCACAAAAAGGGGTATAGAAAACCCTAAATTCAATGCTCTTAAGCAAAACAGAAGGATAGGATCGAATAGCTACCTCAAACTTGAAGATCCAAGTTGAAAACCCACTGAAATGCAATCCTCTTGACCTCCCGTTGCTGGAAACACTTTCTCCTTTGCAAAATCACACCAAAAATGATCAAAATAGCTCGATCTCTCTCACCACTCGCTCAAGCTTTCTAGGGTCTCTCTCTCAGGACTGGTAGCCGCAAATGGAGGCCATAAAGGTCTTTAAATAGGACACAGATTCCGAGAATTAGGGTTTCAATCCACAGCACGGACTCGTCGAGTCTACCCTTTTCGACTCGTCGAGTCCGTTCATTAATCCAGTCAGCAATCACGGTCCCACTCGACGAGTCTACGACTCAACTCATCGAGTCCCTCTCTTTTACTCAAAAAAATAAATGACAGAATATAATACCTGGAAATCCGGATGTTACAAGCAGACAGTTTCTTACTTTGTTTGACCACATCCACGTTGCAACAATTTCACGTTGGTCACTTATGTAGTTCAAAGTCTATCCAATTCTTCCATTCAAGTGGTCATGAGAATTAACAACCAATCTACACAATCGACTTTCCAAATTCCAATGGCTTCATCTTCTTCGCATATAGCTCGACTTTAACCCCTCTTATCCAGTAACAACAAAAACCACATTTCGTCTCTCCGTGCTTTCACCTCCGACTTCTCATCACCATCTTCCGTTAGGAAGTTCTTCTACCAAAAGAAGTTTGCTTCCATTATCACGACCATGACACAACCACAGAGAAACGTGATGCAGTATAACCAAGTTGGGGATTCTAACCTTGTAGTCAGTGAAATCACTTTTGTCACTATGTGTTCCTTTTTTCATCAAATTTTCCAGCTCTTATTTGTTCCTTTCGTTTTTATGAATCTAATCTTTGGTTAGCTAATTGTGGATTATCAGTGCATCTGCATTTAACTTAGAAATTTGACATTTGGGGATACAAATTTCGGCTGTAGTTCTTTCTTTTCTATTTAATTTCCAATTCTATGTGTAGGCAACTCTAGTAATCTAATGTTAAATGTTGGTTCTTCCAATAATGTATTGGATAAATCAAGCTTGTGGCATTGTCATCATAGGCATATAAAAAAAGAAACGCATCCCTAAGCTCCAAAAGGATGGGATCTTGGAATCATTTGACCTAGAGTCAAACGATGTATGCGAGTCTTGCTTACTTAGCAAGGTGACAAAAGCACCTTTTACAGGAAACTGTGAACAAGGCAAGCATTCGTTGGACTTAATCCACACCGATGCATGTGGACAGCTCAGACCTACCACAAGGCATAATGAATGTTACTTTGTGACTTTTATTGGTGATTTTAGTAGATATGACTATATCTACTTAATGGAGTCCTCATAAAGATCTCCACCTCTCCTCCATCAGCCTTCTCCCTACAAAATCTGAACCCTAGTCAACATTGATCTTTAGAATCAAGCATCATTGTTCCTCTTTTTTATGCAAGAACCCTTCTACTCCTTTGTCGATGTTTCCCTTCCAACACCTCTGATCGCTCATTCTTTCATCTGATATCGACGAACGAGATCGATTCTTACCATACCCATTGATTTTAAAGGTGAGAAATCAATTTTCAGATTCCTTTTTATTACCTTTTTAAGATATTCCTTTGATTAATTTGGACATCTAGACTTTTGTCCCATATAGATCATATCTAAGATTTAAATGTAATAAGGTTTGTCGATTTTGAGTTCTTTCATTCAAGAAAAAGTTATCTGCATTTCAGTGGTGGTTCTCGACGAAAATGGTAGCATCGGCGGTGGTTTCCGATGAGAGTACCACTGAAGTACCCTTTTCCAATGGAGGACTTCGTGGAAGTATGTGGAAAGAGTGATTTAGAAATTGGGGGGATAAGTGGGTGGGCCCTTCTTTTATTTTAATTAATGAAAAAACATTAACATAAATATAAAAAGTTAAAAACAAATATAAGGAGTATAATAGTTTTTTTAAGTTGACAGGTATCAAAATCACACAAGATATCTAAAAAAACCACACAAGATATCTAAAATTGGACAACTATGCACTATCATAGTTTTTTTTGGATAAAACCATATATATATTTTTTTACAATCAGAGAGACCATTTTTACAATTTTGTCTTTTGATAATAACAAAGTTGCAAAAATGTTCCTTATGGTATGTCAAAAATTGACATTTTTTTCCAAAAAGTTTTGAAGTTGCACCACCGATCCAAAAAATGACTTTTATTACAAATTTGGTCAAATTTTTTTGAAAAGTCTTAAAATGAATAATTTACCCTTTTGAATTTTGTTTTCTTATTTTTATATTAATACAAACAAAAAAAACTTATCTCTCTCTCTCTCTCTCTCTCTCTATATATATATATATATATATATATATATATATATATATATATATATATATATATATATATATATATATATATATATATATATATATATATATATAGGAGTAGGATCAAATGAGAACACAAAAAAGGTTGAGAACGCGAGAACAAAGTATATTCATTTGCGATTCCATGTATTCATTTGTGGAGAAATGATAAATTTTTACGCATTTAATTTTAATTGAAGAGAAAAAACATATTCATGTTGATTATGCGTAAAAATTTATCATTTCTCCACAAATGAATACATTGAATCAGAAATGAATATACTTGTTCTCGCGTTCTCAACCTTTTAGGTATTCTCATTTGATCTTTTCCCTATATATATATATATATATATATATATATATATATATATATATATATATATATATATATATATATATATATATATATATATATACAGGGCCGGGCCAAGACGATTGGAGGCCCGGGGCAAAATAAAAAACGGGGCCCTTTCGTCGTATATTACACTATTTTATACATACATAACAATACATTTAAATTTGTACACCATAGAAATGGGAAAATACAATGCTATTAGAAGTACAAAAATACTAAAGTCCCATCCCCTTTGTTTCTTCATTAACTTGTTCAGTTCTGTTTTTGTACATAAGTTGTTGACCTCCAACTGAAGTAGATTTATCATCGACAAAAAGTTTTTATGTGAATTGCTTAAATCCAGAATACTTGTTGTTGTTAATAACCTGTAAGTAATTGAAAAAACAATACAACAAGAGAAAATTCTACACATATCAAAAACATAGAAATAAAAATAAAAAAGAGTACCATTCATAAATCAAAAATAAGAATATTAACATTACAAATCGAAATTAAGCAATGAAGTTCAAGAACTGACTCTAACTCAAAAATATTAACATTTGATTATGTCTCTAACTTGAACAGCCTCATAAAAATCGAATTTCAAAAAATAATAAGAAATTTCAAGAGTGATAGAACATACAAAGATTCACAGTCATATTATCAGAAATCAATTTCACCTCTAACAATCAATTCTGAAAATTGAACCTTCAAATTTCTAGCAATTAAGAAAGAAATCCAATTGAGGCGGTAACTGGAACTCTCGATTCAAATCTCTAGGCCAGATTCCTAAAATAAATCAAATAAACTGATTAACTTCCTATTGGTGCTATATTAGAAAAAGGAAATCGACAACAAGAAGGGAAACAATAGAGTTTCCCGTTTTCTGAAATCGTGAAAAGAACAAGACACAATCAGTCTCTCAATTCTAAAATTACATTCGATTCGCTAATGGTTGTTGTGGACGAATTCAGAAAATCAAAAAAGAGTGAAAGAAATTGATTAACTTGAAATCTTGAATAAGAAATAGAAGAATGATCGTTAACTCTTGCTCTTAGAGAAGACATCGTTTGGGTTTTCCATGACAACGTTTGGATTTTCTATAGAAATCTGACTTTTGAAGAGTTACGACGCCTTGGAATTAGGACGCACGGCAGTAAGTCTCGTTCTCTCCCACGCTCCATCTTTTGGATTAGTTCCTAATCAAAGTATTGGGGTTTGTAGTAGTCCAATAGACTAAAAAGTAATGGGCTCCTAATATATGACCAAAATAACAAGTTAAAAATTGGGGCCATGTAGCATTTGGGGGCCTGGGGCGATCGCCCAGCTTGCCCATGCCCACGGGCCGACCCTATATATATATATATATATATATATATATATACACACACACACACACTAGCCGTTTACCCACGCCAAGCGACGGGTGCGATTAATTTTTTTTTTTTTTAAATTTAGTTTATAGAGGCGATTAGTTATTTTGCGCAAATAGTTTACAGCATTAAAACAATTATCAATAAGAGTCATTCTAGCAAATACGAAATTATTAAGAAACTATTTAAGAAAATCGCTTACGGTTTGTAAGATACTCTAATGAAAAATTATACATAATTCTTACTTGATTTGTGTTACTTAAATCTGTAGAGATTTTAAGCTTTATGATAAATGATTTAAAAAATAAAATATTACATTATACATGGGGTTTGGCTTAAAAATGGCCTAATTCATTTAAATTTATTATTCTTAATTTTTGTAGATAATTACAACTAAACTACTTATAAATAATTCCTTTAGTTTAAAGCCAATTTTGTATACACAATTATAAAAATAACCGTAGCAATAAACAATAAAATTAACAATAACCAAAGCAATTTAATACCAATTAATTTACATCTACTAAATCATACAATTTATTCACAATATTAAAGAGATTAACCCGAATAAAAATATTCAACACCATATTATTATAATTTTGGGATAAAAACATAAAACCAACCATCTAATAAATTCAGGCTTGAACCGAAAAAATATATTTCTTCGATTCGATTTTTTGAGACTTTTATTTTATTTATCTTTTTGTGGATAGTTATAAAATTGAACAACTAAACTTGAACAACTAAACAGTTCGGATTTGAATCGAAAAGATTATAAAATCCGTTGATTTTTGTTTCAAAACCAATTTTGAGAAATATATGATAATAAATCCAATATATACCATAGTTCCAAAAAACAAGTTCATATCTACTCCAAAAAGACCCACAGTATGCATGAAACCTCAAAACATCCTAAATCCAATCTTCTTTTCTTAAATTCCAAATAGTAATTAAATCTTTGATGCATCAATAATAATAATTTTTTTTACAGTGCATCGCATGAGAAACAACAAGAAGCCTTTTTGATGATTATGACTTAATCAAACAAAGCAAGTAAATTTATTTTAGATGCAATTTTGAAAAAAAAAAAAACACAACTTCCTGCTTAATTTCTAAAAAGGACAAAAATACCCTTTACTGAAATCAACTTCGCTCCAAGTTAATTTATTCCATTTAATCTAATCCCCAACATCTCAAGCCAAACATAATCTTTATGTTTCCAGCAAATAAAACCAAACCTGTCACCTTTAAAAAAAATCCAAACAACAAACAAAGACCAAAATACCCTTGCTTGAAATTTTTTGTATTGGAATAGCTGAGCCCCTTTAATAAACCCCTTATTTCTACTCCTTTTTCCTTTTTTTATTCCAATAAAACCAACCTTGAAGCATAAAACCATAAAAAGCCTTGAAACTTTTAAGAACAACAAAAATTGGACCATTATACCCTTTAGACTTATTATTACAGCTGAACATCCCAATAATTACAACATTATTTTCACTCCTAATAATTACAACATCATGTGAATGATACAAGTTTTGATCCAGAATGGTCAGGTTGTAACAAAAGCTTAATGTTATGATTTATGAGTTTAAGTCTCAACTAAATAATTTTCTTTAGACACAAAATTAGGTGAAGTCACAACATTTATGAGCTTCATCCATGTTATTGAAACAAAATGCACAAAATTCATTAAAAATGGAGGATCAGACCCTGTGTTATGGGATCAAACTGTAATACCTCATCATATGAAACTGTGATGAAACTACTATTCTTTGTGCCTTCAATAATGTGTTCCTTGGATTCATGCCTGCAAAAGCTCAAATATTTTCATGAGAACAGAACCTTCACTAATGGGATTTGATCTTTGTTTAATAAAAAATTTAAAAGGTCAATGGTTTAATAAAATGAAATAATGTTACAAGAGAATATTAAGAAAAAATGAAAATACTTTACCATAATTTTATCAAAGCAATGAGATAATCGCCCATCACACCTACACATCCAACTTCCCGTAAATATTAAATAATATTAGAGACATGTGGCTATAAAAAAATCTCCAATTTCCTATAAAGATTACTTAGTTTCATAAATAGAAAAAAAAAATGAGTAGGATGATATATTAAACAAAACAAAATATGAAAGACTTGTGTTGTAACAAAGTGAACTTTTCCATTGTCATAAGCCAAGCATCACATAATCATATGAATCAATCCAACAAATTATACGAGAAGCTTATTAAGAAGCATAATCCAACTTTTACCTATCTGAGCTTATGTAACAAACCATCTCCAACATGCATGATGTGAACTTCCACTTGCAAACTTATACTCCATTACAGAACCCAAATATGTTTCTTGCAATGAATACCAAAGCTTGAGAATTACATAAATTGAGGATGTCAATCTAATTCATTAATGTGATGTCAAACTCCACCTTTCTCTTCATGTCCTCCATGTATGTCTTCCAACTGAATCAAAATGCCCTAAAACAGAAACATCAAATTAATCAATAAGGTAAGCCAAAAAATGCAAAATACTTCGAGTGCCTAAAACATATTTCTTTCAAAATAGGGATTCATAGGAAGAAAAAGAGTTGTTGTGTGAGAAACCTCAAGATCTCAGAAAACATTTTAGGTGTTACAAGTGCTAATGACAAAACTTATATATATTCTTGACTTCATTGAGGTGTTTCTACAAACACCTTCTAGGCACATGGATAGAATTCGATAGCTACAATAAACAAAGAAACAAAAAATTGATAGAGAGGATAGAAGATGTTTCGGGTTCAAGTTCAGATTAATGATTGAGAATATGAATCTAAAATATAAAAATAACATCATAAATCACATCGTCAAAAAAAAAAAAAAACCCTAAAAGACCTCTTCACATATGGAAACAAAACAAAGTCATCCATGGAATAAAAAAAAAAGGCCTCTTCTTGCCCAAACAGGTTCTGGTTTTGGTGATGGAGAAGATGCCATTCAAGATCCCAAAAAATCAATAAGTGGAGAATAGTCCGGCATAATGGCATGGCATAAGCCATTAAGGGAGATAGGGATGAACAGGAATTTAAATTTTTTTTGTTTGAGTAATTCTTTTTATTGAGTTATTATATATAAATATATATAGTTTTTAATATATATAATTTATATCATAATAAATATTATATTATTGGATTATTAATTTCTTTTAGTTAATATTTTTAATTCTTTTTTTAATTATTTTTATTGGATTATTTCTTTTATTTCTTTTAATTTATTATTTTCTTCATATACTAAATATTATTTTATTGGATTATTAATTTGTTTTAGTTAATTCTTTTAAAAAAAAATCGACGTAATTATTTTTTATTGAATTATTGTATATCAATACATATAGTTTTTAATATAAAATATTTATATATCATAATAAATATTATATTATTGTATTATTATTATCTTCTAGTTAATTTTTGTAATTTCTTTTTTTTTTAAACTAATTTTTGTTGGATTATTACTTTTAATTTATTATTTTCTTCATATACTAAATATTATTTTATCGGATTATAATAGTAGTTCTTGTTAATTTTATTGGTTTCACCACAAAGTCATGGGATACGCAAAATCGTGGTCTCTCATCATCGAAATCGTTAGGATCATTGCCAAACACTTTCATTTCATCTAGCTTATGATGAGAAACCATTGGAAAAATACCACCACCATCACTCGGTCACCACCACCACTTATAAATGTTATTGGGGTTGGTTGCGCATTATGTGAGATATGAAGGATTCCATTGGATTATGAAGAGGTTGTCGCAGGTGGCTACCAACAACGCTGGGTGGAATAGGATATAATATCTATGGAACCTCCGATGAAGGTGTTTGGAGGTGATCCTGCTAATTTTTGACGATGATAATCGACACTTTTACGTATTTCGACGATTTTGTGGTGAAACTAATAAATTTAAAAACAGTTAATAGTATACATTCAAAATAAAATAATAATCCAATAAGATAATATTTATTATATTAAAAAAATAATAAATTAAAAGTAATATTTCAATAAATTAATAATTCAAAAAAATTACAAAAATTAATAATCCAATAATGTATTATTTACTATGATGTAAATATTATATATTAAAAATAATATTTGTTGATATATAATAATCTAATAAAAAAGAATTGCTCCAACTAAATGAAACTATAAAAAGAGTCAACCAAAATAAATTAATAATCCAATAAAATACTGTTTCGTAATATGTAATAATCCCATAATATAATATTTATTATGATATAAATATTATATATTAAAAACTATATGTACTGATACATAATAATTCAATAAAAAAGAATTACTTCAACAAAAAAAAAATTAAAAAAAATAATTAGCTAAAATAAATTAATAATCCAATAAAATAACATTTAGTATATGAAGAAAGTAATAAATTAAACGTAATAATACAATGAAAAATGTTTAAAATTTATAAAAATTAACTAAAAAAATTAATAATCCAATAATATAATATTTATTACGATATAAATATTATATATTAAAAACTATATGTATTGATATATAATAATTTAATAAAAAAGAATTACTCCAACAATTTTTTTTTAAAAAAAAAATCAACTAAAATAAATTAATAATCCAATAAAAAATATTTATTAAAATATAATATTATATATTAAAAATAATATCTATTAATATATAATACTTTATTAAAATAAAAAAGAATATATGCAAAAATGGTCCTTATAGTATAGTAAAAGACAAAACTGTGAAAATGGTCCCTGGGGGTAAAATTGTCATTTTAAGGAACTTAACGGATGAGGGACCAAAACCACAACAAAACTTGTTGAAAAGGACCAAATCTGCAACTTTTCAAACGTTTGGACCATAACCACATAAAATAAGAAACCACAGGGACCATTTTTGCAGTTTTGTCTAAAAAGCCTAGACAAAAAAATTACACACAGGCCACTGCGTCAAGAAGTTGGTGGTAACAGAGGGTTGTCGGATACTGTAGAGAGCAAAGAGGGAGATGGAAGAGATGTTGTTTGGCGGCAATTGGTAGCGTGTAGAGGAAATTAGGGTTTTCGACATCCTCGGAGTTAATAGCGTATACAATTGTTGATTGTAAGCTTAATATGATTATTCATTATGTTCAAATAGTTGTACCTCTTAATTTTCAAGAAGTGAGCAATATCCTTAATAATAATATTAAGATAATTTTTTTTTTAATTTTTTTATTTTTTTCTAGAAAGAAAGAAGAATAACGATGAATGAAGCAAACTTGTGTTTGACAGCATCCACATTTCAACAATCCCTCGCCGGTCACTCGTATAGTTCCAAGTCTATCCTATTCTTCCATTCAACTGGTCGCCAGAATTAACCACCGATTTGCACAATCGACTTTCCAAATTCCAATGGCTTCGTCTTCTTCGCCTGTAGTTCAACTTCAACCCCTCTTCTCCAATAACAACAACAGCCGCCTTTCGTCTCTCCATGCCTCCACCTCCGACTTCTCATTACCATCTTCCCTTAGGAAGTTCTTCTACAAAAAGAAGTCTGCTGCCACCATCACAGCCATGGCACAACCACAGAGAAGCGCGATGCAGTATAATCAAGTTGGGGATTCCAACCTTGTAGTCAGTGAAATTACTTTCGGCACAGTGAGTTTCTTCCTTTTTCATCAAAATTTTCCAATTCTCTTTTCTTCCTCTCGTCTTTATGAACCTAATTCTCGCTCACCTAATTGTGTATTATCAGTGTATCTGCATTTAACCTAGAAATTTCACATTTGGGGATACAAATTTTCGGCTGTAGTTCTTTCTTTTCTATTAAATTTTCCAATTCTCTGTTTTTTTTCGCTGATTATCATTTATCACATGCCATCATTTTAAACAATTGATAATGCTGGCTATAAACCATGGAGAAATCACTCTGCTGGCAGTTGATTCTTGAAAGTACTTAATCCACTTTGATGTTCTTATCCTTCAAAGTTCAAACAATCGATTCTTGCAAGTATTCAGCTTATATATTTTGTCATTAAATTCTTTTCATAACACCGAAATGTAAACTTCTGAAAAATTGCTATTTCCTGCTAAATTCCAGATGACATTTGGGGAACAGAACACAGAGAAGGAGGCCCACGAAATGCTTTCCTATGCAGTGGAGCATGGGATTAATACTCTAGACACTGCAGAAATGGTAAGAAACAATGATTCAGTAGTTACATTACATGTTTTTTCTCCTCAAGTCTTAATTTCATTACTTGACTAATTTGGAAAGCTACCTGTTTTTTTAACCACTTTTGTACCTTCTTTCCATTTTTATCAAAGTATCCAGTTCCAGTGAAGAAGGAGACACAAGGACTAACAGATATTTTCATTGGAAACTGGATGAAATCTCGACCTCGTGACCAGGTACTTTTCCTTTGTATCTGTTTAATCACAGTCTTTTTGTAGCACATTTTTGAATATTTAAACCATAGCTTATTCAACTGAATATTGAAATATTCAAAAATAAAAAGTTTAGTTATGTATTTTACAATAAATAAAACATTTAAATTAAAAAAAATGTTTTCACTTTGGGATTTTGTATATTGCAGATTATATTAGCCACTAAAGTATCTGGATACTCAGAGAGAGCAACTTACCTTCGAGACAATGGAGAAGTTGTGAGGGTTGATGCTGCAAATATTAAAGAAAGTGTGGAGAAAAGCTTGAAACGTCTTAATACTGATTACATTGATTTACTACAAATTCATTGGTAATTTTATTATTTTTGTAAATTTTATTTTCACAAGTTTTTTTCAAAAAATGTAAAATTTGTTTTTTGTTTAAAGTACAATGAGCTTTTTTTTTGTTATAACTTATTTGGGGTTTAATGAGCTTTGCTTTATTTTTATTTTTGTAAACACAAGTTTGTTAATTATAATTAAATTAATGTATAGAATAGAGTTCTAAAACTATACACTCCATGTATGCATCTACGGGATAAATGTAAAATGACCATTTTACCCTTATGTCTAGAAGTAATGCCGAATAAAATATAAATTTTCATTTAAAAACTTATACTTATTAATTCGAACCACAAGGGATTGAAACATTCTTCAACCCCACAACAAATTTCATAACTTTTTTACAAATTTACCCTCGTTATTTTGATTTTTTTCATAATTTCTTCCATATTCTTAAGTGTCCAATCGTGGTCTTCTCCATTTGGTTCGAATTTTCTATTTTTAAAAAACATAGTGTATTATATACATTATAAATTGTTTATTCATTACTAATTCAAATAATATCTTAACCTTGTTCCTAATTCCTCTATAGGCCAGATCGCTATGTGCCATTGTTTGGTGAGTTCTTTTATGATCCTTCCAAATGGAGGGCAAGTGTGTCATTTGTTGAACAACTTAGAGCCTTTCAAGAACTCATTAATGAAGGAAAGGTAATGAATATAATAATGATACACTTTCTTTATTTCACTTTCACTTTACTAGATTTTTGAATCAAAACTATTACTTGGGTCTCTTTTTTTTTTGTAATATTTTTTAATAATGAGTTATTTATATGTGTAGGTGAGGTACATTGGTGTTTCGAATGAAACTTCATATGGAGTAATGGAATTCATTAATGCTGCAAAAGCTGAAGGACTTCCAAAGATTGTTAGCATTCAAAACAGTTATAGTCTGCTATCAAGATGCAAGTTTGAAGGTATGTCATTCTATCATGTCATCATCTACCTAAAAGATGATGTATTACATTGCAAATTTTTATCTTATAACTTGTTATTTCCTTCATTTCTCATTTTGTGGGAAATCTGTTAATGATTGCTACTAATGGATACGAATTCCCTTAGGGGCTTTGGTTGCAATATCTAATAATAAAAGGAAGAAACCAACAAACTACAATGTTAATAATAGCGCTTAGAAAGGATATTTATGTCATTTTAGAAAATGAAGGAAGGTTAGAGTTGAATTATTTCGATTTTTGCAGTTGATCTTGTTGAAGTATGTCACCCAAAGAACTGCAATGTTGGCTTACTTTGTTATTCGCCATTGGCTGGTGGATCTTTAACTGGAAAGTATTTGGATTTAGAATCTGAAGCTTCTAAAAAAGGAAGGCTTCAGCTTTTCCCTGGATACATGGAAAGATACAATAAATCCATTTCCAAGGTACTATTCTTTTCATCACCTTTACTTCTATTATCTTATCATCATTCAACTATTATTGCTTTACCCATAATAGGAATGTACAAATATATTTTTTTTACATACTTCTGTTATTAATATAGAAATACAAGTATTTTGCTATTATGTGTGAAGAAATATAAGTGGATTAATATTATGATTTACCATATTTGCTATTACAGGTTAAAATGTAAGTACATATTAATACACTATCATGGGTAAAGAAATGCATGTACATTGTTATTATTAGTAAAAGTTTAAGTACATTGCTCGATATTGGTAAAAAGAGTAAAGTACATTGCAATTTCTAATAATTTACCTTTACATTAACAAACCATTGTTATTTTATTCGACATGTATTATATCTTAAATCCCCAATATTTTTTCCTTCGTAACATTTGTCACCTTGTTCATTTGTTAGTTGGCATGTCCCTAAATCTTGCAACACTTCCTTTTTTGGGAGTGCAAACATGTCAAATTACCTAATTGCCCGTTATCCTTACAAACAAAATTGGTGGTATCGAGCTGTTCGTAAGATTCTCTGGGTCTTCATTTAAGATTGCATTTGTTACACAGGACATGACGGGAAGACTTGGCAAGCTTTCTAGGGCTATTTTTTGTGATGAGGATGAGGAGGGTATTTACGTCTTTTGCATACATGAGAGATCAAGAGCGAGTCTCTGTCCCACCTTTTGGGTCATTTGTCTTTGTATCAATCGTAGTCTCGGTCCAATAGATGATAAACACAGTACAAGGTCATTTGTCTTGTCCTATGTAAGACACAACATGACAACAAGTTTTACTGTGTTTGTTGTACATTGGACTGAGACTGAGACTGATATTAATTAGACAAAAATTTGCAATTTTGTGTCCCATACAAAAAGGTGGGACACTGACTTGCTCTCAATCTCTTATCTATGAAAAAGACACAAATACCCTCCTCATCCTTATATTGAAAATTTCCCTAGAAAGTTTGTCTAGTCCCATCCAAACGTCCAATCTAGTGTAACGCCACAAATAGTCAAGCAATTTCCCTAGACTATGTGTCAAGTATTACATTTATCATGAAAAATCAACTTTACCAATTCGGTTTTTTTGACATTTTCTATTTTAAAAATGTCAGGAAGCTACGGCACAATACATTGAAATGGCGAAGAAACACGGTTTAAGTCCGGTTGAGCTGGCACTTGGATTTGTGAGAGACCGTCCGTTCATGACAAGCACAATCATTGGTGCAACATCCGTTGAACAATTAAAAGAAGATATTGATGCTTTTTTAACAACCCAAAGACCTTTATCACCCGATGTCATGACAGATATTGAAACTATCTTCAAGAGATACAAAGATCCAACAATCCTTTAGACACCGAGGCTTTATTTTTTCACCTTTTTGGATTGATTGTTGAGAGTTTGTTGTACTATTGTTTAAAAATGCATTTTTTGTACATATAAATAATGAGCAACCGGAATTGTCATTCAACACTAAGGGTTTGTGCATTTAGTTGCTTGCAAGTTGGGGGATACTTTTTTGTATGGGTTATGCAAAAAAATAACAATGTACTTTCATATATTCTTTGTATTGTGGGATTCTGCCTATCTTTTTTTTTTTTTCTTTTTCTTTCGGTTACATCATTTTAGTTTCGTTTTTTTTTCTTATTTAAGCATTGTTATTTTTTTCTCTTATCATAGCAGTCGGAACTCATTTCTATTTGGAAATCAAAATCTATCAAAATCAGTTATTGCTTAAATAGAAAACCGAATCGTGTCTTGGAAACAACAGGCCAGCCCTAATTAGTTTTTAAAGAGAACAATGATCTCAATATCCTAACTTTGTCATTTTTTAATCAGGTAAATTATAAATAGAGAAAATTACAAAATAGTCATTAAAATCGCAGGTGGGTTTAGGGACTTGTACGTTTGTAAGTGCGTTTTTTTATTTTTATGTTATTTTTATTTTTTTCGTATAAATACTTGCAACCTCACACTAAAATCGTGCAATTTCCTCTGCCATCTACCTGCGATTTTGTGTAATTTTTTTTAAGAAATTGATAGAGTTTAACTACGAAACAACAATATTATATATAAAGTTTTGTAAAAATTTATCACTTTAGTTGTTATTTCTTTGGAAATTGATAGAGTTTGATTACTAAGAGGGGCGCTTTAGAGTGATAGATAAAATACGTTACGATTAATAAAATATCCTAAAGGATAATAAGATAGGATCGATAATATTCTAAAAGATAATAAGATAAGATCGACAAATATCCTATAAAGATAGTAAATTATGATTAGTAAAGTACTCTAAAAAGATAGTAAGCCAGGGTTCATAAAATATCTTAAGAAAGGTTGTTCTAAAAGTAAAATGATTTTTGATTTAATACAACCAAATAAAGCATAAAACTATAAAGACCTATGAACTCACCAATATTATGTTAACGTTTTCAAAATACATGCATTATTTGGGAGATGAGTGTGGAGGATAGGTAGGAGGAGGAGGATGTCATAAAGGAAGCTTGTTGGAGTTATTTATGTATGTTTACTTTCTAGTTATGATAGGGTTGTGTGATTGAACCATCAAACAATGTAATTCCAAATCATTTATAATAAATAATTATATTTTATGTGATATATCGTTGTTTATTGTTCTATATATATTGGCCTCAATCCAATTGTCCCTACGTCACACACTCCGGCATTTCCGCCGCCGAACAGGGGTGTTACAATTCTTTTGGAAAATGAGTTTTAGATTGTTGGGAAAACTTCTTTTCATGAGCTAGTGAATTTCTTTGTTGTAATTTCTATTATTTCTGAAAATCTCTTCCTTTCTTTCAATAAGCTTTATTTTAAGCTTTCTTTTTGAAAATTTCTTCTTTTAAATCAGATTTTTCAACATTATTCTCAAAAGTTTGAGTCTTCATTTTTTGATTTTTCAAAACATCTGGTATAAACTTATCACAACATTTCTCATAATTGTCTTCGATATCAAATTGAGTACCTTTCACAACCCAAATACCTGATTTGTTATTTTTTATTATCTTTTGAAAAAGATTTTTGAGTCTTTTGACGTTGAAAAGTTTTTGTTATTTGATTCAAACCATTTTCCACAACATTTTGGTTCGAATAAAAACCTTCATCAGACACTTTCAAGATATCTTTTTTGAACAATTCATTCAACATAGCATAAACATTATCACCATTTCCTTTTGTAACAAAAACTTGATTTATAACATCTTTATTAAATTGTGGATAAAGAACTTAGTTTGTTCAAGAAAATGTTTTCTTTTTTCTTTTAAAACTTTTGTGTATTCCTTTGAATCCTTAAACACTTGTGCTTCAACAGCTCGTGGAATTTCTTTTTCACTAGAATCATTCACACTTTCACTTTCATAGTTTGTTGTGTCTTCGAAAATAACAGACTCTTGATAGTGATCAGTTTTTATTATCAAATAGGAATCATTGTTTAGCTTCGAATTTGAATCATCATTTTCTTCTTTCTTTAGCTAACGACGTGATTTTAATGGCATACAATTTTGAGCAATCTACACATTCCTCCTCCTCAATTTCACTGATATTATTAGAATCATCTTCGATATTAGCATAATTATGTTGATTACTTTGTGTCGAAGTCTCAGTTTGTTCAAAATTTTCATTTGTTCATTTTCAGACAATGAATCATCAATATCAACCAAATCACCAGCATCCAAACAATCATTGATATTAACAATATCATAAGCATACAAATCATTAGGAACTTGATCATACTTAGCAACCTTACTCTCACAATCATCTGTAATCTCATCAACTAATTCTCGCTTAAAATTTATGAAAGGGAGTAATTTTCGGTGCTGTTCCTTACAAATATCTGATGAATGATAGAGATGAGTAAGTTTACCATACATCCTTTTTGTTGTGTTACAATATATGTTTCTTTGTTTAACTAGAAAACTATTAGACACTCTCACAGAATCTCTATCTATCATGATATTTGTAATTTTCAAGTCTAAGCTATTTATCCTGGCCTTTTTCTCATCCAATTTATTCTTGACTTCATAAAGCAAACCTTTATTTTTCTCCAATTCGCTACTCATGGAAATCAGCATATCATTCAAGTAAGAACATGTATCATCAAAATAAGATAAAATAGCATTGTAAGAATTTAAAGGAACGTTAAGAGAGATAAGGAGTTCGTGTACCTTCTTAGTTATGGGAGACTTCGAAGTTGTTGACACAAAACATATTCCCTCGATGACTTCTTCTTCCTCATCACTCTCTTCTTCACTCTCCTTCTCAAACTCTTCGAACATGTTATTCTTCTCAAAATGATCACCATAGTGCATACATACCTCTATGCGTCAGATGATGCATCTCCTCTTCATTAGAACCAAAAGACCAAATCTGGTAAGTTCCATCATCATCATTTGAATTGTTCGCTGTCATGGAGAGATTCTTTGACTTTGCATGAAGCTCTTTGATTTTCACTGAACAATAAGCTTCGTCTTTTACTCTCTCCTTCTTCTCCTCTTACTTCCTCAACATGTAATCCTGTGCAAGATGGTTTTGCCCATTACAATAATTGTAGTCATAACCAGAATCTTCTTTTAGTTTCTTCTCAATCTTCTTTTCTTCTACCTTTTCAACACTCTTTTGATATTTTTTTTTCTTTTTTTGCTTAATTTTAAATAAATCGGCCTATTACCTGATGATTAACGTTTATGTTGATTGAGACATTGAGTTATTTTAAGTGGATTGAGACATACCTTATATTTTAAGTTGATTGACACATTGAGCTATTCTAAGGTATGTCCTTTAAAAACTATAAGGTCCCCATTTTTTTCATTCATACTTTATACCGATTAAAATGTAAATAATAGATATTTCAATTCTCGTTTCAAATAAAAACCTACAAAATTTGGCACTTGCTACCCGTTCCTCACAAACACAGAAGATCGAACCCAATATTTGAAATTCCATCGAGACGTTTGTTCGTTCGAGTTGATCTTGTAGTTGTTGAAGCATATTCAACAACTCAACAGCTCTAATCTCTCCATTTTCGCATTTCCAGGAATCACAAGTGGAAGATGTCTTGAAGGGATGGGATTTCCTTAAAATGGTTGACATTCCATTGACCGGTGTTCGTTGTTACCCCATCTGGATCTAAATGAAGGGTGGAACTCACAACGATGCTTTTCATTATACTCGTTTACTGAATCTGTGTCTTTCTTTGTTGAAATTTGAATGTCGGTCCCATCAAAAGAGGATACACTTCCCTTGTTCTCGTAGCTTGTTCCACTGAATCTGGTATTGTATTGAGTTAAGGTCTTTGTATGCGTCCACCGACTCAGTCATCCCCTCACCCAAAAGCAACATCTGTTAGTTATGGCCAAATGGTTGGTTTGACTATCCCTAGCCATAACGCTATTTCGAAACCACAAACGTCACATTCTATTGGTCAAGTGTCTTCCATGAAAGTATGGTCAAACAAGATGAACCATTTGACGTCGTCGGTGCGCTGCAGCTTACACCTGATTGCACGAGACTTCAGTGAATACAGGGTTGATGACTTTTTGGGGGAATTGGGGGTAGGCCATGTTGTTTTTAACTTATTAATCTTAAAGTAACCTGGAAACTGTTAGTTTAGGGTATAGCTCCTATTTATCATAACAACTAAAACTCAACTTTAAGGATCTACTGACTGATTAAATGTGTAAATTCGTCAATGTTTTAATGTCATAAACCCAATAAATAATTCTTTTAACTATTTAAAATACATTTAACATGTATTTTAAATGAAACGGAGTATGTTTACAACATGGTTATCAAAATCGCGATCCTGATCGTAGAATCATACGATCCTAGGTATGAAAAACGATTCAGATCGTAAAATGATCGTATTTGGGGTAGGATTGCAGGTAGGATCGTAAGATTGTAGAGTCGAGATCCGATCCGATCCGATCCTACCTTCCCTTGATTTTTTTTTTTTTTTTGCAAATGAAATCTTTTTTACCATTTTATGTCTTTTACCATTTATAATTTTTTATTGTGACTTATGACTAATGTTTTTGAAGTTTTTATAATTTTTGAATGAAAAATTAAATGTTTGAAATATTTTTCATGATTAAATATTATAAATTAAAATTATATTTTATTTTGTGAGATCTTAGGATCTGGATCCTGATCTTGCAAATCCAAAAACGATCTTAGGTAGGATCCCGATCTTGACAGCCTTGATTTACGGTTAACTTATTTAATAACTTGTTTTTTGTTTGATTAAAGTCTAGTCTTATAAAATAATATTTTTTTTATTGTCAACTTATTTATATTTATTTTCTATTTACACCTAACAAATAAACATGTCCAATCCCACCCCGGCCATTGTGTAGTTCCCAAGTCTATCCAATTCCTTCATCCAAATGGCCGCGAAAATTAACCAATAACAACAACTACAACTTAATTTCCAATCATCCAATGGCTTCATCTTCTTCGCCTATAATTCAACCCCTCTTCTCCAACAACAACAACAACAGCCGCATTTCGTCTTTCAATGCCTCCACCTCCACCTCTTACTTCTCATTTCCATCTTCCGTCAGGAATTTCTTCAACAAAAAGAAGCTCGCCACCACTATCACAGCCATGGCACAACCACAAAGGAGCGCAATGCAGTATAATCAAGTTGGGGATTCCAATCTTGTAGTCAGTGAAATTACTTTCGGCACTGTGAGTTCCTTATTTTTTTCATCAAATTTCCCAATTCTCCTTCTTCCTACAGTTTCTATGAACGTAACTCTCGTTCAGGTATTCTTGTGGGTTATCAATGTATCTGCATTTTTGTATTTGCCCTAGAAATTTCAGTTTTGACATTTGGGGATACAAAACTTCGGCTGTAGTTTCATCTTATTCATCAAAATTTTCAGATCTCAATGCTTTCTTTCGTTTTTATGAACTTAAATCCCATTCAAATGTGGTTTTCAGCGTATATATATATATATATATATATATATATATATATATATATATATATATATATATATATTGGAATTGAATTCTTTTCTTTCTGATAATTGCTATTTCATGCTAAATTTCCAGATGACATTTGGGGAACAGAACACCGAGAAGGAGGCTCACGAAATGCTCTCCTACGCAGTGGAACATGGGATTAATACTCTAGACACTGCAGAAATGGTAATAAATAATCATTCAGTAGTCATATGATTTTCAGATTTTCCTTCTCAAGTGATTATTTAACTAATTTGAACTGCTACATGCTTTCAAAGTATCCAATTCCAATGAAGAAGGAGACACAAGGACTAACCGATGTTTATATTGGAAACTGGCTGAAATCTCGACCTCGTGATCAGGTATACTTTTCTCTATTTTCAGTCTCTTTGTATATCATTATTTTAATAACACAATCTTTTAAAAAAGTTATACGATTTTAGTTTTATCAAAGTTTTGTTTTCTAGAAGTCACTAGAATCGTATTTGGGTTTTTAATAACCTGTTAATAAAACTAAGTTTAACTTTTATAATTTTTTTTTACTATAACTGTATTTGGGTTTTAAAAACCTTTTAATAAGATTAATTTTTGATCTTTTGTATACAAAAACTTCAATAACTATAATTAAATCAATGTATAGAACATTCGATTATTGAGTTTCATATTTAAGTTTTATTATTGAGTTTCATTCCATATTTCCATTATCTTATAATGTTGTTTATTTCCACTTTGGGCATTTGTATATTTCAGATTATATTAGCCACTAAAGTGTCTGGATACTCAGATAGATTAAGTTACATAAGAGACAATGCAGAAGTTCTAAGGGTTGATGCTGCAAATATTAAAGAAAGTGTGGAGAAAAGCTTGAAACGTTTGAATACTGATTACATTGACTTATTACAAATTCATTGGTTAGTTTCCTATATATGCCTCATACTATAGAAATATAACACATATATGCATTGGAATAGCTTTCCCATATATATTACATACAAAACATCACACTAAAAATGCATAATTTTTAAAGTTGAAGGACCAAATTGTACAAATGAATCTTTAACAAGTAACCAATAGATATGCTATGTGCTTATGAAATGCATACATGTGAACTCTCTGTAAATCTTAATGAAACATTAGTGAACTAATGTTTATATACTTAAATATTTCCTCAAGTCTTATATGGATTACAATATAGGGAATTCCACCTGTTTTTACAAATTTGCCCTTATTATTTTTTTTCTCTCTCCAGGCCAGATCGCTATGTGGGATTGTTTGGTGAGTTCTTTTATGATCCTTCCAAATGGAGGGAAAGTGTGTCATTTGTTGAACAACTCAGAGCCTTTCAAGAACTCATTAATGAAGGAAAGGTAATGAATATAATAATGATACACTTTCTTTATTTCACTTTCACTTTATAGATTTTTGAATCAAAACTATTACTTTGGTCTTTTTTTGTAATAATTTTTAATAATGAGTTATTTGTATGTGTAGGTGAGGTACATTGGTGTTTCAAATGAAACTTCATATGGAGTAATGGAATTCATTAATGCTGCAAAAGCTGAAGGACTTCCAAAGATTGTTAGTATTCAAAACAGTTATAGTTTGTTAGTAAGATGCAAGTTTGAAGGTAGTTTGTTGACTTTAATTCCATTCCGAAGTTTGATTGCAAATGACTATGGAATTCACAAAAATCCTACAACTTTCCTTTTATAAACTCATGGAATTCAATTCCAATGTTCGTTCAATCATTTGTATAAATGACTGAAATACCCTTTCTAAACCCTATTACTAACATTGTAATATGCTGGGTTGTTCTCTCGTGTTTCTTGTTATGTATGGATAAAAGGGTAATGTAAATAAACCTACTAGTATTTGATAAAAGTTTCGTGAGCAAGAAATCTAAAGAGGGCAAATCTGTCATTTGTCATTATCTACACTATAAATCCTTTCACAGATATACAAACCAAACAGAAACATACAAAGGAATGGAAACATCCTACCTTTTCAATTTCTTCAAATTCCAATTCTAAAACCATTTTTTTTTTGCAGTTGATCTTGTTGAAGTATGCCATCCATATAACTGCAATGTTGGCTTACTTTGTTATTCACCATTGGCTGGTGGAGCTTTAACTGGAAAGTATTTGGATTCAGAATCTGAAGCTTCTAAAAAAGGAAGGCTTCAGCTTTTCCCTGGATACATGGAAAGATACAATAAATCCATTTCCAAGGTATTTTTTTTCATCACTTTAACTTTTATTATCTTATCGTCATTTAACTATTATTTATATCAATTTCCTTTCAGGAGTACAAACATGTCAAATTTACCTAATTGCCCATTATCATCATTACTAACAAAATTTGTGATATTTACAAATGTCCATAATTTTCTTGTTGTCTTCACGGAGGCTGCGTTTGTTACACGAGACATGGATTAGAAGGCATTGGACAAGCTTTCTAGGACTATTTTGATGATGAGGATGAGGAGGGTATATACGTCTTTTGCACCAACAAGAGATCAAGAGTGGGTCCATGTCTTGTCTCGTCTTGTTCCACCTTTTTGTGCAGGACAAAGATTGCAAATTGCAATTTTGTTCCCGCCCAAGAAAGGTGTGGCACACACTTATTCTCGATCTCGTCTTTTGAAAAAGACGGAAATACCCTCCTCATCTATATCAACAAAATAACCCTAGAAAGCTTGTTTAGTCCCGCCTGGTCTAGTTACGTGTAACAAGCATAGTCTAAGGGTAAATATTTTACAAATAATAGAACAACTTCCATAGATTATGTCTAAGATATTACATATAGGGAAATCTTAGATAAAGTCCTAATATTTTGGGCCAATTTACAGTTTAATCCCAAATTAATTTTTGTTTACAAAAAAAAAAAAAAAAAAAAAAAAAAAAAAAAAAAAAAAAACAGATTACCGGCTAAAACTTCGAAGTAACCCTTTTTGGTCGGTTTCGCAAATTTAGCTGGTATCTGGTCTTTTTTCGTTAATTGGTCAAAATATTTGAACTTTTCTGAAGATTACGTTATTTTTTACCGTTAACCAAAATTAGTTCAAGAGTAATCTTCAAAAAAGTCTCAATATTTTGGTTATTGGTACAAAATAACACAATCTTTAGAAAAATCTCAATATTTTGACCAATTAACGAAAAAGACGGAATACCAGCTAAATTAGCGAAACCAGCCAAAAAGGGTTATTCGGACGTTTTATCCGGTAATTTGTCTTTTTCTGTAAACAAAAATTAATTTGGGATTAAACCATAAATTGCCCCTAAATATTGGGACTTTATCTAAGATTCCCCTTATATTTATGCCCTTATTTTTTTTATAAGAAATCAAGTCTACTACAAATTCGGTTTGATTGATATTTTCTAGTTTCTATTATATTATATAGGAAGCTACAACACAATACATTGAAATGGCGAAGAAACACGGGTTAAGTCCGGTTGAGCTGGCACTTGGATTTGTGAGAGACCGTCCATTCATGACAAGCACAATCATCGGTGCAACATCCGTTGAACAATTAAAAGAAGATATTGATGCTTTTTTAACAACCCAAAGACCTTTATCACCTGATGTCATGACAGATATCGAAACTATCTTCAAGAGATACAAAGATCCAACAACTTTTTAGACATTGAGGCTTTATTTTTGTCGCCTTTTCGGATTAATTGTTGAGATTTTGTTGCGATATAGGTTTGTAAATGTCTTATTTGGTTCTTTTAGCCATTGCATAAGTACAAAAGTGATTAACCAAATTTGCCATTTAAGCTAATCTCAAAATTAGTCTTTGTACTTTTAAATGTTTGGAGAATCTATCAAGTTATACATTGTAATCTCTTTTTTTGTTATAGCAGCAAAATTTGCTTTGTATTTACATTTTAGATGCCATTGCTAAGTAGGGTCTGTTTTTTCAAAGCACGGTATTGTAATAGGGAGAAATGAAACTAGACATTCTTATATGTGTTGAAGGCGAGAAATAGCAATGCACTTTTATATATATGTGTGTTATAAATATTCTACTTTCGTTTCTTTTTATTACAACATTATAATTCCAATTTTTTTTCTCAAGGAAAACGACCATTTTGTATATATTTAGCCTTTATTGTTTTTTTTTTCTTGTAACTTGTTGTGTGCATATTTATTCCTTATGACTGACTAAGCTAAGTTTTCAGTTTGTACATATTTAGTCCTTAATGTTTTTTGTTGCAAAATAAATCATTGTTTTTGTACATATTCAGTTCTTATGACCGTTTTTTTAGGTTTTGCTTATGTAGCATCCTTTGTGGGACATGAGGTGTTCTCACATGTGGCTCGTCTCGCACTTATATTAATAAATTAATTAACGAATCGGTCAGATAATGTTGATACTCTAGTTTTCTTTAAAAAGATGTCTTAGGCTTTAATTTCATCTATCTCAATTAGCAGACAACACGATTCTTTGCGATTGCTTTCTCCCCGCTGGAATTTGCCCTTCCAAGACATACTAACACTTATTGTGACTATTTTTCAACAAATAAGTTTTTATTTTATGTCGAGAGGACTAAAGAGACACGTCGTAGACTTTTATTAATTTATTAATCACTAGTAAATTAACAAAATTGAATAAAATCTCATGTCAATACTTGCTTAATATGTCCTTAGTGTAACCTAAAAGTACTATGTGATTAATAGTAATATTACCAAATATTGTGAATATGGACCATTTACAACAATTGAAATCATTATAGCTAATGTATTTTATTCATTTGATGTAATGTAGTTGGTATTGCTATTGAATAATGTTTGTATTGCTATTAAATATAGTGGGTAGTGTACTATAATAGTTACTAATATCAAAAGTACAATGCTATTACTAAAACCAAAACAAGTAATACTTGATTCCACTGCCTAGACGAGTCACATAAGATATCACGTACACAAAACTTAAATAAATCTATCATAAGGATTGACTGTATAAAAAAATAACAATGACTTATTTTGAAAAAAATATATATTAAGGACTAAATTTGTACAAACTGAGAATTTAACTTGAAGTAGTTGGTGATAAGGGCGGAATGTAATAATAAATTCAATGGCTTATTTTAGAGAAAAAAAAAACAATGAGGACAAATTGTGTACAAATTGAGAACTACATTATCCTTTAGATCTTTCCCCCTTTTTCTTATTAAGGTATCATTTAGGAAATTATAATATTTAACTTGAATCCTCTGGTTTCTATCCGTGAGTATAGGTCACATCGATTAAATCATGTTAAATCATTGCGTATTTTATCGTTTTCTTTTGCTTTCTTGGGCAACAAAGATATAGCAAGTAGACTTGTTTTAATTATTGTTATGTTTTAGTTTCATAACTTCATTTTAATTTTTGTGTAATATTTTTATTTACTTTGAATTAATAAAATATTTCCTTTTTTATTATTTATCCTATTAGTATAATTAAATTATAATTGTTATATATTCACTTAAATAAGTAGTGAAAAGTGATGGGTGACCTTATTTTCTAAGGTCAAGGGAAGTAATGGAAAGCAGAGAGAAAATAATGTGAGGCTAATTGAAATAGTAAAAATAGGAGGAAGATAATGAGTCGTGTTATTACTTCCAAGCACCAACATTGTCAAAATGACCAACCCGTCTTACACTTGTTGAAAATAAAAGATTTTAGTGACAATATGATGTATAGACCAATTAGTGATCATATAAGGACTGCTATAGTTTTAAACTGTTTTATCCTGCTTTTTTTAATACTTATAAATTATAATTACCGTTCAAAAAAGGAAAAACTTATAATTGTAACCCTGCTTTTATATTTCAATTTACATTTCGAGGGATATAAAAAAAGTCCATAAAAGATAATAATTGGCTAGAATACAATACAAAGCATGAAGCATGCTTTGTTTGAGAATAATTTTGATGACTCGGTTATCCATGCTTTTGACAAAACAATTATTGGATTATTTTCAACTAAATTCAAAAGAACCTAAAAGTTGACTTTATTAATGTATATTTGTTTGTGAGTAAATATAAGTACACGCAATTTTATTAAGTTAATTTAAATATTTTTATCATATTTATTGTATTAGTCATACGTTAAAGTTTAAATTATATTATGGTATTAGTTGTTGTTTGCCATCCATAGGTTGAAAGTTTAAATACCATTTGGATATAGTGGATTTATGAGTAGTTTAGGAGTATGTTAGATTTGTTGTTCCAAAAAAAATTATGATAATTTAGTTAAAGGATTAGTTTAATAAAGGACAAGGTTAATTATGTAAAAGACTTTATATTTTAAAACCTAAGGTTTTTTTTTAATTAAGAAACCTTCACATTTTCTTTTGAAAAAGATTCACATTTGACAAACATTTTTTGTTTGGACTAATTATTTTGTTTTGGCTTATAATTCTCATATTTTTGTTGATGTTGGTGACTATAATGCTCTTGATCGTATTAAACAATAAAATATGAAGAAAACATTAGATTGTGTTCGAGACAAAGAGAAATGCTACGATGTTCAATTCTTGTAAAAATACATATGAAACTCCATTTGTACGATGCTTAGATACTGTAGCGTTGAATAATAATGGTATGGGTTTGGCTTGAAATCTTAAATATTTTTTTGAGTAAAACAAAAAGATAGCTCCCGACCTTCGATATATGTTTTAATTAATTTCAATAGCTATGTATTTCCCATTAGAAAAAACTTCAATCTCAAAAGTGATTTGTCTATAATACTTATATTAGATTCCTCTAAGGCTTATTTTTTTCATCAATATTCATATCTATGATAATCAACAAATCCTCAATTGCATTGTTATCTATTTTCAAATTACCAAACAGAAACGTATAGCCTTGAGTATCCGAATTAGGAGATGCAAATGTTGGTAATGATAGGCAAAAAAAAAAGTATTAAATGTAGTGTAATTATATGTGAACATATGAGGCTACATACTATAAAATGTTATAAATAAAATGAATAACAATATTTATATTGTTAAATTCTAACAAATTAAATAAATAATAAAATAATAATTGTTTACTATTTGTTAATCAAAATTAGAATAAATAAATAAATGGTTTATTTTTTAATAAATTTAATAAAAGGTTTATTTAATTAAAAGGTCACATTAATTAAATGAAAAAAGAAATTAATTAGCCATGGATTTGGGTTTGTTCCTTGTATGTTAAGTAAAGAGACATTGAAAACCTACCATATAAGTATTTAGAGGATATGTTAAGGCATTGGTAGCCTAAATATCTAAAACCCTAAAGCTCATTTCTTCCTTGCTCATGAGGCGTCTCCAAACAGCTCATGTTTCCTTGCTCGTGAGGGGTAGCCTAAATGAATATTGTATTATTGAGATAGTAATTTATAGTACCCTATAGTTGATGAGTAAGGTAATATATTATGTTCTAATTGCATCTACAACTTTAGGGATAGTATATTCAAGTGGTTCGTTTTCTTTCGTTTTATATGATTACTTAAATGTTTTGGATTTATCAATACCCAATAGTAGAACATTCGGTCTCTAAATTAGCAGCCATGTAACCATTTGTGATATAAGATATCGTCCATGTAATGTTAGCATACGTAGAACCTTTTAGTCTCTAATTAGCAAGCACATATACAATCAAACCCCTTATCTTTCTTTTTCAAGAACACCATAAGCAGCAACAACAAAGAAGAGCATGAGAATTATGCATCAAAATAAAAAATTTGATTCAAACAAAAAAAATTATCAAATGTGAGTTTTTTTTTTTTTTTTTTTTTTTTTTTTTTTTTTTTTTTTTTTTAATAAATAATGGTCTCATAAAAAAAAATTGCCTATTACCGGTAAACTTTTTAAAAGGGTTAAAAATTAAAAAAAAAATGTAAGGGTTTTTTTTTTGAAGAAAAAAAGAAAATCCACCCTAATATATACAATACTTTGACCATATATTCGCTTCAACAAAAGGGTTCTAATAACATATTTTGTATTCAAAATTACAAAAATGGTCCCTATGGGTGGCAAAATTTTGTAGTTTTGGTCCAAAAATGCTTGATGGTGTATCAGTGGTCCAATTTCGGATCTTTTTAGTGATTTTGGTCCTTCTACACTTAAAAAGACGAATATGCCTTATAACTTATATTTTTCTTTTTCTTTAATTGCCTAAATGCACAAATTATTTTAATTTATTGTTTTTAACTTAAACAAAAAAAAAAAACCCAACATCCCTCTCAACTTTATAGAGGGGAGAGAAACACCTTCATCACCAACCCCATCCTCCATCACCGGTGACTAGAACCACATCTGGCGGCTGCAATTCTCACCGGAAAACATAAACTATTCATCTCCCTCACATGGTTGCTTTAATTAACTCTACAACATGACGAACCACCACTGCAAACCAGTTTCATCGGCAAACAGATCTATAAAAATTGACGTCTACCTACCTCATCTCTTTCTTTCTCCAATGAACTAGATCGTCGATCTACGAACGAAGGGGACGGTGATGCATGTAGCAACGGAGAAGGCAGACAGGGGAGGAAACTGAGAAGGAAGACGGAGGAAAACAATGTAGGTGGTGACGAAAAAGCAGGTGGCAGCAACGTTGGATCGTCAATCTAGGAACAAGAACAAACAAAGGTTCGTCCGACGGTGGCAAGCGACGCAGGTTGCGACGAAGGGGAAAAGTTGCAACGTCGTTTCTACTCCTCCGGAACCACCGGATCGTCGTCATCATCGACCTCCTTATGCCATGATCTGAAACCACTAGGCCTTTTCGCCTTGGTGGAGCTAGGGTAGTGGAGTCATTGTATGTGTATTTTTACTATGGATCTTGCATTGGAAGCCACCATCGGAGCTAGGGTAACAAAGTTGTCGCCAGAGTAGTGGTGATGGTGCTCTCCTTTTAAGGTGTGGTGGGTTGTGATTTAAGAGGAATGGGTGGTCTGTTAGGTAGTGGTCCGTCAGGTAGTCATCCTATAGGTGGAGGTCTGGTGGTTTTTCGGTAGGTGGTAGAGAGATAGTGTTGTTGAGAGAGAGAGAGTGTGTGTGTGTGTGTGTATGTGTGTGTAGTATTTTATTTTTCCTTTTATTGTAATAAAAGTGATAACATATTAAGCTAAAATAATTAGAAAAATTAAAAATATATTTAAGGGCATATTTGTCATTTCATATTGGTTATGGACCAAAACCACACCAAAATACCAACAATAGAGACCAAAATCGCACAAAATATTCAAAATCGAACCACCGGTGCAAGAACAAACTTTTTTGGATCAAAACCACATAGTTTTAACAAATACAGTGACCGTTCTTGCAATTAAGTCTATTTTGTAAGTATAATCAGAAAATACCTTGGGTGCGTTTGTGTCACACCCCCAAACCGTAACGACGAAAACGTTCGGGGGCGGAGGACGTCATGCTTAGTATCACAACACATGCATCATGGTAATCAAAGTAACAAACAACCATTACATTAATATGAAAGTGTTTACAAAGTATGTGATTCACAAAAGAGTAACTCCAAAAGTAAACAACAATACAAGACATGAAGCTACTGTTGGGTTTTGAGCATAACATCAATCCTATGGTGGTGTTCATGCAACCCTAATTGCTTGGATCTAGTTTTTCTACTTTGAACATGCAATAAACTTCCAAGACTTACAAACCCTAGATCTAGCATACAATTAATCATATTAACATAAAATAGGGTTTAGATCTGACCTTTGATTGTTATATAGCAATAACAATCAATCATTGGCTTCAGAAAGCTTAGTGCCTCAAGTGTTGCACCTCTAATGGAGTCACAAACACCACTAAGCAACTTGGATGAAGAAGAAGGAGAGAGGAGGCACCAAAAACGGCTGGAAACCCTAAGGGAACACTTAGCCACGTTTTTGGGGCATAGGGCTCCTTTATATACATGTAGGCTATTAGGGTTTGCAACTAGGAAACCCTAATCTGACTGTTTAGGCCCTAAGCAACCCATGGACTCCTTTAACATATCCCTTGGACGAATTCCTTATGCGCTTCCCATAGAATTCGTCCAACCTATATATTATTAGGTGATCCATAGCCCAATTGTAATTATCTTATAATTACAACTCCATTCCCCTAAGTTTAATTAATCTCTTTTAGCCACAAAATTAATTCTTAATTAATTCTTGACTAATATTAATTAAACAATATGATTTCTCCTTTAATATATTATTCTTATAATTTATTAATAAATCATAATTAAACCTTTCTTTCCTTAATTCATCCTACATATTGCTATGGTGAAGACAACCCAAAAGGACCATGCTCATAATCGGGTCAAGTACATACCAAAATAGTTATGGACTTAGACACTAATCCAACAGCTACTATACTCCATCTTCTGAATCCCAGAGCGCGTACCTGTCTACTAGACTCCTGAGAATACAAGTTATTTTGAAAGATTAGATCAGAATTTTAGCTGGTGAGTTTATAAGTATCTAAATGATGATAAGTAAGTTATAAGTTCTTTTTAGAAAAGTTCACATGTTCCTCCATAAAATCCTATATTTTCTGATGTGCTGAATGAAAGTAAAGATGACTATGCAATTCCTTCTATTAGTACTAAATGGATACAAGTTATATACAATTTAGAGTAAACAGACAATCGATTGTGTGAATCTGCCGTAAGTCCACAACCAAACAAGGAATAGGAAGTAAGGCGGAACACACGCATCTCATTGTTTGTTAGATCTTCATTTTATATAACACTGAAGTATTCATTTGGTACTTACGGAATTAACTGTAGTAGTTCTTTATATTTGATGAAAAAATTTCTTTAAGAAAATCATAGATTTCCTTTAGTAAAAACTGGTAACCACAATAATTCCTTCTATAATCACTTAGTTTATACTAGCTATATATAATCTAATATTGAATGGATAGTTAAATGGGTGAATCTTCCTTAAGCCCACAACCAAACAAGGAACATGAAATGAGGCGGAAGTCACATATTACCCTGTCTATCAAATACTAGGTGTGAAACCCGTGTATTACACGGGTTGATTAAAAAAATATATCAAAGTTTAAATATTAAGAATTTTTTAAAATAAATAGACATATTCTAATGAATAAATAGAACCACTATTAAGAAGATCATCCATAATATCAATAACTGTTTTGTCATATTCATTAAATTTATTATCATATTCAATGTATTTTAATATATTATATATATTTTTTAAGATTCTTTGCATTTATTATCACATTAAATATATTTAATACTTTACATATATAAACTAGTTGTGAGACCCGTATATTATACGGGTTAATTAAAACAAAATGTTAAGTACGAACGATTAAATAGAAATTTTATTTGAATTTGAAATTGAAATAAGTGAAAATTATGAGAAAAAACATGCAAAAAATAAATAAATTGAAATTATGTGTTTATTGTGTAGTAAATGGGTTAATTATAACAAAATGTTAAACATAAAGGTTTAAACTATAAATTTATTTGAAATTTAAAATTTAAAATTTGAAATTAATGGTAGGTTTAATTTATGGAAACTAAATTAATGATATATTGAAAATGAAAATTAAAGTAATGACAAGTGGAAAATAAATATATTTCAAATAATGACAAAATGACATGTGGCTAATTTTATGAGAGAATGACATGTGACAAAGTCATTTTCATTTATTAGGGTAGATTAATTATATAAAACACTGGTGCATAAAATAAGGTATTATAGAATTAACCATTCAAGGTCCTTTATGTTATAATAGTTTAATAAGAAGTATTAAACCCTTTTATAAATAACTTTCTAGTTTCACTAACTAAATTGTGAAACGTTGTTTTTGGTAAAAATGCTATCGTTTTCAGAAAGTTAAATCGAAAACTGCTTAGCTTAAAAGAATGATGATTACCATAGAAAATCCTATATTTTCTATAAAACCAAATGGATGCCATGTTCTAGTTTTAAAAGCACAAGTACACTCCATATCCTTGTTACAATAATGTCGAGTTTTATTGATACGTTACACTGAATAAATACTTGGTTGTTCTGGATACCTGATACGAAGATACTACCCTCCTATGATTACCTAATACATATGATTTGTATATAACTGAGATTGAATAGACGGTTGAATGAGTGAATCAGTCCTAAGCCCACAACCAAACAAGGAACGGGAAGTAAGGCGGAAAGCACGCATTCCACTGGCTATCGGACTTTGGTTTTATCTAACCCTATGGTATGTACTGAGGAATCACATAGTTAATATCCTTTGAAGTTGCTCATGTAAGTATATTACTACGTAAATATATCATTTATATCTATTTGTGAGTGTTACGACCATACTAATTGGATCGGTTAAACACGATGTATTGTAGACGTCAAAAAGAAAATGACATTTGTCACCTGCAGACCTGACAGTCTGACTGTAGCTGACAGTGAGGTACGGGATTATCAATCCCATATAGATCTATACACAAATTCACACTCTCCCTCCAGGAGACTCTGGTCATAAGGGTAGACTATCGCTAATACTGATACGAGTACTAGAAGATGTGTCTCACAAGCTAGATTAACGACTTTACAAGTAATAATGTGGAAAACCCTTTTTATAATTAACAGATAAGTTCATAAAAAGATCCTTTTGTTCCTTAAGTTTAAGCCTATTAAATTTTATAAGCTTATTTCAGTGTTCTATTCAAAGTTTCATGTTCTAAATACAGTTTATTGGTACAAAAACATAATAAGCCATTTATATGTTAAAACACAACATTTCTTGTGTTTTACTTATATTCCCCCCCCCTAAAAGCATTAAAAACCATTTAAAAGATAGATTAGGGGTAAGTTCCGCGAACGAAGTCTCGAGGCACAAACGATTCACTTTGGAGGTCTTTAGGGTGTTCACGACCACCAAGAACAAGTGTGTGTTCTTGGTGAAAAGATGGTGATTTGAAGATGCTTTTGGAGTGAAATGAGAGCTTTTCTTGGATGATACTTGAGAGAGAATGGGTAGTTCATGGCCAAGAGGAGAAGTGAAGGAAAAATGGCAAAAACTCATATATATGCTAAGGGTTCACGGCCTAAAAGAGGTTCACGACCACACTTGAGTTTACGGTCGTAAACACTCTTTGATGGGGTTTCTGGTTCAATTTCATACCTCTAATACTAATTTAACACTTCTCAACATCCAATCCATAAGTGTACTAGTCTTAGGACTCATTAGAATGATCCTTAAAAAGGCTAAAAGGCAATAGAAATAAGTCTGTGGTTAGATGGCTGCGGCTACTCTATGGGGCTTCGGTCCTGGTTCTTGGGGGCTTCGACTCAATGAGGGTTTGGTCCCTATAGAGAGACTTCGGCCCTAAAAGGCTATTTTCCAATGTATTTTCCCGTTTCGAATGGTTTTTCACCAAGTCAAGTGTCGGGATGTCCCAAATGATTAAAATAAATCAAAAGGTTTTGAGAGAGATTTGGGAGAGATTTCACATTCTTGGAGAGATTTCTCATACAGAGAGAGATTTAGGATAGTCAGAGTGAAACAGATTGAGAGAGACTTCTTTTGTGACCTTTTTGAGTGTTTGGCTCTGTAATTCAAGCTTCGTAACCTCGTTAAGTCTTGTTATGATTGTTATATGCCCCCGAGGGTCAGGGAATAATGTTTTATCGAGTAGTTTCATCACTTGGCCTGATTAGGGTTTAGAATTTTCCGAACACGTGAAAACTCTAAGTGATACTTTGTATCAAGATTGCGAGTTGTTTGATAAGAAACATAACGGAAACCCTAATGAACAAGGGTTAGATGAGTTGACCGGTTTGACTTGTTGACTTTGACTTAGCCAAAATTGACGGTTGTCACACCACCACTACCGCCACTAATAACACTACCACCACCATCACTACCAACACTGCCACCATCGCCGCTACCACCACCACCACCATCACTAGCCGCCACTGCCACCACCACCACCACCATCACCATCGTCGCTGTCGCCACCAGCTGACACTGCCACAATCACCACCACTTTCGCCACCACAATCAATGTCACCGCCACCATCATTACCACCGTCGCAGCCACCATCACCACCACCCACCATTTTCGTCGCCACTGCCACCTCCACTGAAATTTTACTGTTTTTATTATTTTCATAATGTATTTTTACATATAAGTTAGAAAACAATGTAAAATTAAGCAAAACAGTCAAAAATGGTAATTATGTCATTTTACAAGAATTTCAATTTCATTTCCTGTGAACCAAACAGATTCTGCAATTAAATCCAATTCCATCTCCTGTCAACCAAACAACATATGGAATTAGATTCAAATTCCTGATAGATTCATTTTCCAATTCTAATTCAAATTCTTTCATCAACATTCTGCGAACTAAACAACACCTAGGTTTTTGGCTCATACCCACTTATGTAACCATTGTGTTCGTAGCTACTTTCCAAAAACTAAATTTTCTTAGTTTGTTACCAACATAAATGTTCTAAAACCTGAAAAATATGGAGTTATTTTTTACCAAATCGTTGTGTTTAAATTAATATTTACCTATCCATTGTGATTTCAAAAATTTTAATAAATTTATGATGGTTTATGTTTCCGGTGTGTTAAATATATTTTTCTTAATTAATTAGTTAGAAGATCTATGTATATTATAAACTACTAGATTATAATCCGCGTCTAACGCGGGGACTATATAAAAAACATAAAAATGTCTACAGATATTGCATAATAATTATATATAAAAAATTATGGTTATTGGTATTATTGAAATATGTAGAAGATACATTGAAATCAATAAATATCTATAATCGTTACAGGACCTCTTTGTATACAACATTTTTTGTTTTATTAGTTGAATGATCTTCTTCGCCACATATACTTATGATATTGTTATATAAATATAAGTATCGTAAGTATGCCATTTAAATAATTTTTTATTAGTTTCCAAACCACTACATTAGATCCATACTACATTACATTATATTTTAATCACATTCTACATTTACTGGTTAATACATAAATCAAATTGCATTCAATACATTAAATTTTTTTCTTAAGAATACGTTTTAGAAAATTTGTTATTTTTGGAGGAATAGTTAGTTTAAAATTTTTATAATGTTTACAAATAAATTGTCATGGGAAAATGACAAGAAAATCTGACGTAAGAACTAATGGTCACCAATAAAATATGAAACTTGCATCGATTTTATATAATTGAACTTCATTAATATAAACCATATAAGTGTGACACACAGTACATAAAATTTGAACAATGTGCTTCTAAAGTGAGTAAATTTATAATAAAAATAATAAAATTTTGAAGAAATCTAATTCGAACAAACACTCTTATGGATCAACGGACTTTTTTTTAGGTTTGGAACGACAAGCCTTTTGATTATGACTGGACTGTTTACAATTACGCAAAGATTAGCTTTTTTCCCCTTCTTTAATATTCATTATAGTAGAACCAGTACGACCCTTTTCCTTTCTTTTTAACTCTGAATTTGGAAGCATTCCATGAATAGATGTCTCGGGCCAATATGCTTTATGAGGAAAAAAACTCAGATGACCAAGTTGCATAATATTCAGAAATTGAGTAATATTGTTTCATAAATTGATTGCGACACCGTGCCGTGGTTGGTCTCTTACCGCACTGTGGTGCGTTAAATGAACTCGCGGCCAGCCTCTAACCGAGTCATGGTGGCTTCCCACAATAACATCTTACTTTGGTCACCACGTCGTGGCACCCATATATCGTGTCGCGGGACAAAGTACATTGTCCTTTACTTATGAAGAGAACGTAACCATTCTCCGTCACCCTCGCTATGCCATGGCGATCTGCTCACCGTGTTGTGCTAACTGCTTGATAGAGTTCCTTAGTTGATTCTATTCCAGCTTTGGGACAACTCTTTTGTTCAAACTTCTAACGTGCATAACTTATTCGTTTCTAACTCGTTTTCTATTATCTTTATATCCATGCAAAGGTGGGAACATACTCTACAGTTATGTTAAGTCATTTCTCACTAACTTAATACGAGTCTTAATCTATTAAGTCATCAATGGCCCAAAAAGCATAAAAATACATATTTTACCCTTTTGGCAAAAATGCATCTTCTCATGCATTCTTTCTCTTAAACTTACTCATCTAATCTCATATATGTGACTTAAACTCATGTTGGCCCTTTTCATGAAGTCACAACTTCATAATCTTATCAAATTCCTCTAATTGACCATTTTGCTATTTTAGTCAATAGTTGACTAAAAGTCAACTTTCTCTAAATTTTGGGTTCTTACATGAAATCTAGTTTAATAGTCATAACAAAATATCAACATAAAATAAACAACACATACACACTAGCACAAAACAAGTCAAGATCTAGTGACACTTTTGTGAACAAACACAAAAGTACCAAGTCCTTTCATAACGGACATAAGGAACCAAAATCTTCATGTTGTTCTTCATGTTCCCACTTGCTTTGACAATCTCATTTGCAACAATTTTAGAAGACTTTTATAAAAGTTATAAACTTTTATAAAAACCTTATAAAACCATGGGTTACTCTTGGATCTTCAAAAAGGTCATCATCTTTATTTTGTTACATTTATATAAAACAAACTAGTCTAACACTAATCTATTACTTACAAAATAATAAAGATGAAAACTAACTATTTATCATTACGTACTATATGAAAAAAGAATATTACAACCATTTTTATGAATCATTACAAAAAACAACACAAAGGGTCTATGGATTGTTTATGCACTCTAAAATATATTAACATACAAAGCAACCTATTGGACTAGGTGTCTAAGCCAATAACTAAATTAGTATAATCTTGAATTATTAGAAAAGTCCTTTTGGGCTGCCCACAAACCTAGTAGCTGTCCGGAATGCTTTTTGGAGAGAGAGAGAGTGTGTGTGTGTGTGTGTGATTTATTAATTTATTATATGATTAATAAATTAATTAGAATTCAAAATAAATAACTTATTAATATATTATGAGAATAATATATTAACTAGAAATAGTATTCTTTAATTAAAAATTAATTAGAATTTAATTGGAATTAACTGGATTAATTAAAAGTGGAAGGACTAAAGGTGACAATGTTTAAAAGTTGAGCATTGAGGAATTCCAGAACCTTCCCATAGATGGGACGATTTTGAGTAGGTTCCAAGGGTTTCTGTAACACCCGGTTCCCGATACATATTTAAATTTAAGTAATTGCATGTTTTTCACTAGGACTCGACGAGTTAGAGACCCAACTCGTCGAGTAGATTGGATTATGGACGCGGGGTTTTAAGTAACCTACTCGACGAGTTAGGAGCTCGACTCGACGAGTATGGATGCCTGGATGAAACCCTAATATTTAGGGATTCACCCTATTTAAACGCCTTATCTAGCCTCATTTCAGCCTCCATCGTCTCCTATAGTCTAGAATATCCCTAACTCGAAACCTTAAAGCTTTTTGAGTGTTCTTGAGCCATTTTGTGTGTTTAAAGTTGTTTAAAGCTTAAAGGAAGAAGTGGAAGCTTGGGGGTTCTAGAAGAAGCAAGTAGATCCAGAGGTTTTGCTCCGGTTACAACTTATTCAAGGTAAAAAGCTTCAACCTTGACTTCTCATTTGTTAGATCTTCTTTGGGCTTGAATCTTGTCATTTTTTTGGGGCATTCTAAGCCACATTCGAGTTTAAAGCATAATGTAGAGTGTTAACTTTAGATCCGGAACCATTTAGGGTTCCCATGGCATAAAGGTGCCAACTTTGTTACTATAAGTGTCCTATGCATCATATAAACCTCTTTTTAGGACCATTTGAGCCAAATACCCCATGCATGAACATCAAGTTTGTGACTTTACGTGTAATATGGGCCCTAGGAGGTTAGATCTATGTTCTGGATGCATTAAGACCGAATGAAATCGACTGAATAGTTTTGGACATGAAGGGACTTGGCGAGTCGCTCATTTGACTCGCCGAGTCGGGTCATAAATTCCCCAAACCCCTTCTGATAACGAGTTGTGTGCTGAATTGGAAGAAAACTTAGCCAGTTGGGTTCGTTATGGACATGAGGATCATGGAACTCGGCGAGTTCAACAACAAACTCAGTGAGTTCAAGGCAATGTCCTAATTATATGAAGGAGGACTCGACGAGTTCAAGGAAGAACTCGGTGAGTCAAGGACAAAACACTCCAACTCGCATGGAGCTGGACTCGACGAGTTCAAGGATGAACTCGGCGAGTCAGGAGCAAAAGGTCCCGATTCTGTGTAAGGGAAACTCGATGAGTTCTTGAAAGACTCGACGAGTAAGACCGAATTTCCTGTAGTTTGTGGATTAAGCAACTCGGCAAGTTGGTGGACCAACTCGGCGAGTTGAGTAAACTAGAAGTTGACTTTGACCAAGGTGTTGACCTTGACCTTGACTTGGACCAGATTTGACCAGGAAATTGTAATTAAGGAAGATTGGTATGTGTAGGAACTGAGAAGATTTTATCCCGACAGTAAGGACAGTTCAGAAATTTATGACATTGAGGTGAGTTACCTTCTAGTAGCGATGGGTCTACAGCTACAATGTCGGCCCACTAGTAAGAGTTTGTTTGATAAATGATTGTCTTTGTGATAATTATCTAGGGTTGCGACTACCTTATGTGTTTTATATGCTAGCATGATATGTTGTATGTGTTAGTGGTAGTAGGAGGGGAGTAGTCCCCGAGTTTGGTCGTTAGGACCGAAGGGTAGGTCGGTACCCCAGATATGCCTGACAGTATGTTTATGCTAGGTTTTGTATGGTAATAGTAGGGGGTGAAATAGTCCCCGTGGACGGTTGGGATAGACTGGAGGGTAGGTCAGCACCCCAGAACTGCTTGACATGGGTAGCTCAGCACCCCAGAACTGCTTGACATGGGTGGGTCGGGTACCCCAGAATCGCCTGGCAGGGTAGGTCGGGCACACCAGAATTGTCTGGTGGTACGTATGATTGTACGGTATGTGGTATGATGGGGGAACTCACTAAGTTTTGTGCTTATGGTTTTCAGTTTTGGTTTCAGGTACCTCTTCGTCGAAGGGGAGGAGCTGACACAGTAGCAGCGCATCGCACACACATGATTTCCGCATTTTGAGATCTATGGGATTATACTCTGACATTATTACTATTTGATGATATGATTTGAGACATGTGACTGTGATTTTATGGTTTGATATGATATTGGTGATGTTTTTCCGTAAACTATTTCATAAGTAACATAATTAAAAACAATTTTTTTGGTCTTGATTTTTGGGATGTTACAGTTTCTTGGAAGCCTTAGGAATGCTTAAGAAGTCTTAGGGAACAAGAAAATGGATAAAGCTTATCAAAGGAAACCTGCATTATCCTAGCTTCCTTACTCACCTATATAAACCCCTTATAGGACTCATATTTTCAGACATGACTTCTCTAAGAGCTTAGAATCGAAAATTCCTTCCTCTCCTCTCTCCTCTTTAGCTTCTAATTTGTTAGGGTTTGGGTGTGAGCCATTAGAGACATGAGACTTCTGGTGCTTGCTTTCCAAAGACCAATCAAGAAGGAATACTAGTTTATTTTCTATAATAAACTAAATGTATGTGATTTTATAATATCCCTTTTTTAAATTTGAAAATAACAATGTACTTTTAGGGTTCTTGATATTTAATTGTTTGTAGCAAATCATAGTGAGAACATCGATCCTTTAGGTTGCATGTGAACTTAGGGATTAAGTTTTCCTGCCAAAATAAGATTCTTATAACCTATAAAACGCATCTATGGTATCAGAGTCATTGTTCTCATTGATCTTGCACAAAGTTAAATAGATAAAAATTAAGGTTTATTGAAACTAAACCCTAAGGAGACAATTTTCGAAATTTACCAAGGTTCTTGAAACCCTAGCCTCCACCCTCATATTTTCAACTTTGCAAGGGATTTAGAAACCCCAGCCTCCTTTGCCCATTTTCGAAAATTGAGGAGCCCTTTTTAGGGTTTACCTTGTTTCCTTATTTGTTATTTTAAAGCCTTAAAATATGAACAATTAAAACCTAATAAACCCTAGCATTTTTTCAAAAATTAGAAGGCTTAGGATTAAGATTAAATTTTAATTATTTTATTAATTAGTTAATTGTAAATAATTATTTAATCCATAATGATTTAATTAATTTAATTAGTTGTTTAATTAAAAGATAAATATTAAATCAAAATTGGTTAGTTTTAAATTAAATTAATTTTTTATTAATTTCGAATATTTAAATTTAAACCTAGTATTTTAGAAAAGTTTTAAAATACACTTTATACTATAATTAAAAGATTAATATATTATATGTATAAGACAAGTCAGTTAAATCACTAATACGTCTCATTCACGAATTCATACTATAAGGGAAGTTTAAGGAATCGGCCTATAAAATGACCGTCATTGGGTGTCCACTCTTACTCACTGGTCTCTTGTATGGTGGATGGTCGTTAGTCGAACGGATTTGATAGGACATAATCTCATTAATAAGTATAATGATATAAAGTAACTAAACTATTTTTTAAAAATCTCGCACTTAGTTACTTTAGGAAAAATATGAAAAGTATGACAATCCATAAAATTTTACATTATGCTTTATATGTAGTAATGCGACCTGGCTCCGAACCACCTTGGCAACTGAGAGATGGTCACCGAAATAGAACTTGAGAGGGCACAGAGAAAGAAGAGACGTCATCCGCTCTCGGGGAGGAGGTCTTGAAAAGACGCTCCGTCTGTCAAGTTAGTGGGATGAATCTGAAGTATAGAGGCGAATGATCGGAGAAGATAATATCTTACCTCTCAAGGCATATTAATCACCGTTTTATACAGAGGATCCTCCTCGATCTGTACGAGGGACAAGGACTGCGATCCCAACAGGATCCATCATCCTTATTGGAGGACCCTGCTCCACATTCGTGTCCGGTCCAATGATTGGTCTAGGCGATGGTACTCTGGCCATGCTCTTTGTTGCCTGGATCCGTTATCCTTGGACTGTAGCTAAATGACAAACGCTTGGCGAGGGCGGACTTCCTATGCGGTCACCTCGTGGGAGTCTGGGGTTGCCAGAGCGGTTGTGTAACATCCCAAAATTCAAGGCCAAAAATTTCATTTTTAAATACATTATTATAAAAAAAAAAACCATCAGTAATAAAACATTCATATTCATATCACATGTCAAAACCAAAGTGTCAATAATCAAGCATTTTATCTTAAAACCATATCAGAGTGTAATCCCAAAGATCTCTTGTGCGGAAAACATAGTGTGATGCACTGCGATCGAGCCGACTCCTTCCTTTGAAAACAAGTACCTGAAACCAAAACTGTAAACCGTAAGCACAAAGCTTAGTGAGTTCCCCCATCATACCACATACCATACAATCATATAATGAACAGCTAGGAGATACGGGCCTCGCCCACACTCATGGAGATACGGGCCTCGCCCACACTCTGCTAGCTGGGAGATACGGGCCTCGCCCACACTCCACTATCTCAGAGATATGGGCCTCGCCCACACTCAGCTACTAAACCATAGCATACAATTATATACAATCATATACTGAATAGCTAGGAGATACGGGCCTCGCCCACACTCATGGAGATACGGGCCTCACCCACACTCCGCTAGCTGCGAGATACGTGCCTCGCCCACACACCACTATCTCTGAGATACGGGCCTCGCCCACACTCAGCTACTATCACATATATCATAACACAAACATACTATCAGGCATACCTGGGGTGTCCGAACTACCCTTCGTCCTAACAACCGAACTTGGGGACTATTCCCCTCCTACTACCACTATCACATATAACATATCATGCCAGCATATAAACATATCATCACATACTGTCAGACATATCTGGGGTGTCTGACCTACCCTTCGGTCCTAACAACCAAACTCTACTGCTATCACATATAACATATCATGCCAGCATATAACATATCAGGTAGTAGCAAACCTAGATGATATCACAAAGACAATCATCTAACATACAACTCCTACTGGTGGGCCGACATTGTGGCTGTAGACCCATCGCTACTGGAAGGTAACTCACCTCACACTGCTAAAGTCCTGAAAACACAATCCCACACTTGTTGAAGTCCCGCAGACTCGACCCCAGCTGCTGGCTGATAGATTCCCGAACTGTCAACACCAAAATAACACCCAATTAATAATTGGGTCCCAATACATAACCATAAGTACATTCTTTGGGTAATTACTACATTACCCCTAGCTTGGCTTATTCAAGCCCAAGGCCCAATCCGTGGCCCAAAGTCAACTAGGAATCAAAGCCCAACACATGGCCTAATTTTCCAAATTGGGCCTAGGCCTATACATGGTCTCATTCTAAGGCCCAACATCATATAATCATTAAGGCCCAAACTATGGCCCATCTATGGCCCAATTTTCCAAATTGGGCCCAAGTCCCTTACATGGGCCTTACCCTAGGCCCATTAAATTACTCTAGACCATTTGCTTGATCTTGGATAGTCCATTTAATAACCCAAACCTCGAGGCCCAATAGAAAGGCCCAACAATAAACCCAAGTGAAATTAGGGTTTCACATAAAATGATGATTAGGGTTAAGTTTCCTACTTAACCCATTAAGGACTTAATCCATTAAGTCCATTATCGCTTAGATTAATCTTTGCCAAAGTTTATTATTTAATATCTCAAGTTATTAAATACTTCTTGTGTGTCCCGATTAATTCTCAAAATTAGGGCTTAATTGGCATTAGTGTTTCCCAACCCAAAGACTAACCCATGTATTAACTTGTTGGGCTTCCAGATCAATTAGGGCTTTATTGGGCCTACTAGGCCCACTAGGATGTTGTTAAGCCCATTAGGGTTTTATTAGGGTCCATTAAGTCTTATTGGGCCCATTAGGGTTTCAAACCCTCCAAACGAATCAACACAATCGAGACAAGGCACACCGCCACCCGACACGGCGGTCGGTGGCGGCGGGAGGCGGCAGCCACCACCCTACGGTGGTGGTTAGGGCTTCTTTCTCATTATTCCAATTGGTTACAGAGTTACAACATAATATCTAACACACACACACACACACTACATCACGCCCTTAGAAAATAAAAACACCCACATACCACCACCTAGCGGCGGCAGGCAGTGGTAAATGGTGGCAACCTTGGATTTCCGACCACCCAAAACAGTCACACCCACAACAAATATCAAAATATACTACAACCACCACCTAATGGCTCATGGTGGCGGTGGCAGCAAGGTTGGCGGCAATGACGACGGTCTGAACCAACACCGAGCGAGGAGCGATTGGAACCGGCACAAACTCGACGGAATAACCTCGCAGTGGCGGCACAGGACTGAGGTCGCTTATCGGGGGCCAAATCTTCAACGGAAACAACCGCCACATCGCCATCGGACTGAGATGGCGGCAGCAGGTTGTGGTTGACGGCGGTGGTGAGCCACAACGACAACATCGCGGTTGGAGAAGGAGGCGTCTTCTCGTGTCTTCGTCGACGTCTGGAGTAGTGACCTTTCCTCCTCGCCGGCAGCTTGATGGTTCGACGGCTTCTCGGTGGTTTCTGACTTCCACAGAGGTGGTGCGACGCTGGAAGTTGAAGAAGGAGGCGGCAACCGGTGGGAGGCTCATGCCATCTATCAACCTAGTGAATGCTACGGCTACACCCGCAGGCTTACAACACTTTATCGCTATCTAGCTGCTAGTGAATGCTACGACTACACCCGTAGACTTACAACACTCTAACACTATCTGACTGCCTAGTGAACGCTACGGCTACACCCGCAGAATTACAACACCCTAACACTATCTGCTGCTAGTGAATGCTACGGCTACACCCGCAGACTCACAACACTTTCTGTGCTAACTGACCGCTAGTAATGCTACGGCTACCCCCGTAGTCTTACAACACCTTCCATACTATCTGACTGCTAGTGAATGCTACGGCTACCCCCGTAGCCTTACAACACTTTCCAACCTGGGTCGAACATGCACTCGACCTAACACACAACTGAGCTTGAATCCTAACCGGAACTCTAACCTGTTCCCGAAACCTGTTATCACGTGACCCCACTGTATCAGTACCGCACCCATTCCCTGATCAAAGTGTCACAGTAACCCACATAATCATCTACACCCTCTGGCATGGTGAGAATAAGTGCCTCGCACAACCGCTGTCTGAGAGTCTCTAAGGCTGCCTGCTGCTCAGGCCCCCAACAAAAGGTCACCGACTTCTTAGTCAGTCGGGTCAAAGGAACCTCAATCTCGGAGAAGTCCCGTATAAATCTCTGGTAATAACCCGCTATACCCAGGGAATTCTGAATCTCAGATGGAGACCTCGGAATCATCCACTGCATCACGGCCTCTATCTTGGCCGAATCAACTAGAATACCCTCTTGGTTGACAAGGTGGCCAAGAGATTGCACCTTGCGCAACCAGAACTCACAGTTGGAGAACTTTATAAAAAGTCTCTCCCCCACTTAGACTCAACTAAGTCTTCACATTACATGAGAATTGAAGCATTTCCAATCCTTCTTGCTTTCTAATATTCCACTGATGACAACCTGTGCCTGCCAATGCTATCGTTTAATCGCCGATTAAACCTTGAGATCTCCCATCCTCGGAAATCTCGATGATTACTCTTGGAATCTGACCTAGTCTGACACCTCAGTCCATCTAACATGCTGTCAATTGAAGACCTTAATCTTCACTATAGCTGACGAATCCTCGTCCCCACTCCCAATTTTGCAGTAACACTGAACTCTAACCGAACACGGCCCATGTGAAAACACAATTCTCTTGAACATCCAATGACCAACCACTTATGCATGTAACACCCGCGACTGACACTACCCTCTTCCTGTCACCAGTTCCGTCCTAGCAACGGTAGTGCCTTGAACTCCAAAGTCCATCCATAAACAATTACCGACCATACCTGAACAATGATAGAACCTCGGAACGCTGACTTCATTGGAGGACAATCACTCCAACCCCAATCGAGTATCCTCTAAATAATACTCCTGCATAGATTCCGACAAAGATCTGAAATGATACCGGTATGCGCGGAACCCACTCCACAAGATGCGTCCCTCTTTGGGTTCATCAAGGACCTTTCGGCATGCAGGATGGCATATATGATCCTTGGTAACCCAAACACTAGCAGAAAAACCGACCCGAGGTCTGACTTATCCAAACTCGCTCACAATTCCCAAGCGGTACGTATTCCAAACATCCACCTAATATCATAGAAGATGACATACCCGCAACATTTGGAGGAATACTGACCCCCTCCTACTGATATGACCAATCTTGCTACCCTGTAGCAGCCTAAATGTGACATCCCCAAAATCATGGCCAGAAAAGACCGATTTTGTTTATGCTTTATAAAAATCAGAGTACTTCATTTTATAAAAAGGTTGCGGAATTTGTTCCCAGAAAAACATGGTAAATACGTTATTAAAACATTTTCGAAGAAACGTATTTATTTCATTTTAAAATGTTTGGGATGTCATCGTTAATACCGAAACATAAGCATAAACAGAAATTACAATGATTCACACTAGTGATCTACATCTCTTTTAAATCTCTCAGTGTAATGTCACTTCACTTCGTCACCTGTGATATACATAAACTGAGTGGGTCAGGTTGGGAAACCTGGTGAGTACATAGGGTTTTCAACCCACAATAATATAATTATTATGTTCAATCAAACAATCAACCCAATTACCCATCCCCATTATCTTCTTTACTCTTTAAGGATTTAACCTAAGAGTCATCTATCCTGCATTCGTTTATTCCGAAGTCCCTTACTTCCAGGGTTATGGGACTGGCACTAAATCCATAGCTGCCAATATTCGTTCATAAAGCACTAATTCCATAGCTGCTATAGTCTATTCATCGGGTACTAAATCCATAGCTACCAGTCTTTATCTAATAGGTACTAAGTCCATAGCTACCAATGTTCAACAGGTACTAAGTCCATAGCTACCAATTCCTACAGGTACTAAATCCATAGCTACCAACGTCTAAAAGGTACTAAGTCCATAGCTACCGGTGTTTGTCCCATAGGCACTAAGTCTGTAGCTGCCAATGTATACTCACGTCATCTTCTATCTCTCATCATTCATCTACCCATCTCATACCCAACATTTTCGTATATATAAAATACGTATACAGTTTAAGTCCTTTAAAACATGTATAAAACGTTCAACCAGCATAAACAACAAGTATTCAGATAATGTGCACACATAGCACGTAGTTTATATAAAATACTTCATATCTATGTGTAAGATGAAAGTAACTATGCACTCACTTGAGAAGGTGGTGACTCGGTACTCGGACAGCGCTTCGTTTACTTTAAAATAATTTCCTTCGATGAAACCTAGTATTATTACCACTAGATTTTAGTCTAATATTTACCGTGACTAATTATTAGTCTTATTATTATTATATAAGCGTTTAAACAATACTTTCCAACCACTATGTACAGACAGGGGCCAGACATAAAACACCGGAGGGCAGAACCATTTTGGCATATAGCACTTCTGAAATCCAACAACCCTATGCGGCCCTTTAAACCAGATTCCCCGTACCGCGAGTAGTTAAAAAGATATTATAACGACACTTATATAAGTCATAATAATAGCTCAAATATTTATTATAAATTTATAATAACAATACTAATTTTAAATATAAACTATATTTAAAATAGGGTAAGCATAACTTACTTACAAGGGGATTTTAGCTAGGAGTCGGGCTCTGCAGGAGCAGAACTTCGTCGCTGAATCTTTCTAAGAAAGATTCGTGTAGCACTTCAGCGCTCACCTTACTATACTAAAACTACAGAAAGAGAAGTCGAATCACGAGGGACCGAAATGCTCGGGGGATAAGGAGAGAAAGACTCTTGAATCAAGAGAATGGTGCAAGAAATATGAGAGCCCAAGCCTCTTATTTATAGTAATTGAATTTACAAAAACTACCCTTCATAATTACTTAATGACCTTATAGTTATATAAACAACTAAACACCCCTTTATAATACTATTTTAAATAGATTTAATGATATTTGCACTAAACTAATGTCGAAAGAACTCAACATTAGTCTTATAATGACCGCATCGTCGATACCTTTCTAATGATATATACATATGTATATATATGTGTACGTATATATGATTTATACTTTATTTTAATACGTAAATATGCTATTATAATTTGTAACTCGTTCATACGAACTCCGTTTTTGATGTTATTTATATCCACGCGTAGGTGGAGACGTACTCTACAACTTTCATTTAGATTCTGTCGGCTAATTTTGACTTTATTTTTAAAGTTATATTTTTAACAGGTCGGGACAGGATTGGTCCGTTAAAATCTCATAACTTCTTCATCCGATGTCCATTTTCGTCTGTCTTTTTATTGTTATGCTACTAATAATGAGATCTTCAATTCTCGTTTAGGTTGTGTCGGCTAAAAATCGCTCGATCTAATATTCGAATTTCGGACTGTACACTGCTAATCCGAAACTTCGAAAAATCGTAACTTCTTCATACGAAGTCAGATTTGGGCGTTCTTTTTATCGAAGTTCTTAGTTTAACATATTCTACGACTTTTGTTTAGAGCGCTAAATCTAAATCTCGCTCTATCATAAATTTACTATTTACGCTTCCCGGCGCCGTGCCGGTTCTGACGCGAAACTTCGACGGGTCATAACTTCTTCGTTATAACTCGGATTTCGGCGTTCTTTATATGTACGGAAACCCTGTGACATATTCTACAACTTGGTTAAGATTATTTATTCTAAATAATCTTTTTGTCGAAAAGTCGTTTTCGACCCCTATTGCCTCTAAATTGACTAGCCCGGATCTGCAGGTGTTACAATTATCTCCCCCTTTGGATGATTACGTCCCGGAATCATCAACGAAACAGGGTCATATAATGACTCCATACATCATCTCTTCATCCTAGGTAATAATTATAACTTCTACATTCCTTCAATTCTATCTCTTAAACTCATTGACTGTAAGAGTACTCGATCGTGCACCTGCTCTCTACCTCAGGTTAGACTCCAAATTATGACCTTCAAGTCACAATCTCGATCCTTGCTGGATATGGACTTGAGATTAGTTCTTTTATTACTACTATAGATCGATGTGTCATATTCTAATGACCTATCATTGTATGTTGCAACACTTAGACTTAGGTCTCTTAGAGTTAAATTCTAAAACAGACTATGCCTTCCTTCATGTTCTAATGTGATATAATCACACTTTAACATTAGGCATTTCTAGCCACCAACTTCTTTAACAACGAGTGCGATACTTCTATTGATCGCTTTGATTTCAACCGTTTGGTTTAAGTCGGACGCTACATCAAAATTGGTCCTCTGAGCCACACAACATACTCATCGTAGTCGGACTCGATTCGATATGACCACTAGGGTCGGAATATCAACAATCTTCTTAGTCATTACCGAAATGATGGTAACAACACACTTGAATAAAACAAAATCAATTACTAGCTTCTTGGTAACCTTGTGACTTTCCCTGATCCAAGTGTGAGTCCTGTGCTTCCAGTAGTATAGGCCTCTACTACCATTCACACCTACTCATACTCGTCCCAAGTATTGTCTCACAGTTTCCCAAGTTGTCACACCCCCAAACCAAGGATGGCGGAAACGTTCGAGGGTGGAGGACTTCATGTAGAGTATCATAACAACGAGTATAATAGTGCTCAAAGTAAATACAACCATCATAAATATAGCTGAAAAAGTTACACCAAAGTATATGTTTACATGATTCGAATCAATTACGTTATGAAACAAAATGTACTGTTTGACGATTTATCGTCCCATCCTCAAAACGTTGTTGGTTTCCTGTTTTCACTGAATTCCTGAGAATACAAGTAGTTTTGAAAAGTGTCAACACAAAGGTTGGTGAGTTCATAAGAGATTTTATTGGAGAATTAGACCATTTTCCTTGTAAAAATGATATGATATGTATTCAGAAAATCCGATATTTTCTTTATAAAGTTTATGTAATGTAGTCTCATAACCGATGACCAAAATGTATAAGTAACCTTTCTTATTAAAGGAAAATAAAATGTGCTTAAATTGACATAAACGCACTTGAATTAAATGATGTTCCCGAAACTTCTATTGTATGTTAATACTTGATGTATATGTAGTCCTAAGTCTTAGGACCGAGAAAATAACAAGTATCGCCTATACTTAAAGCTATAAATGTGGTTTCAAATGATGTGTAGACATAAATACCAAAAACCGAATGTAGACAGTAATATCGGTACTTATTGAGATAAAAGTGATTTTAAAATCGACATAAAAACCCATTAAAGTTTTATAAAAATCCCGTAAACTTTGTGTATTGTTATATCCTTATGTGAGCCGCTATAATCATACTTAAGACTAATGAACCTGCCACGACGTTTCTCAGGCGTCGATTAACTGAAATGACAATTATCACCCGTAGACCTGCAGGTCCAACTGTAGCTAGCAGCAAGGTGTGGGGTGTCAATCCCAATATAGATCTATATACAACTATCACGTTCTCCATCCGGGAGACTCTGATTATAACGTACAGGATTTTATATTCCGCACGCGGACGTACGGAAAGAGAATGTCTCACAATCTAGGTTAACAAGTTTACAAGTTGTATGCGGGAGTGTAAAACCTTTCTGTATGAATGTGCCCCTTTTCGTACGTGTGTGTTATGTGATGTATCGAAAACTATACCTATTATAGTTTTATCCAAAACGTTTGTAATATATAAGAACTCTTTTATGAAAAAGCGTAGGGTTATGAAATCCATTAAACTATGCTTATTATAGTTTATATATATACATGTTCTAAATGAATGAATAATCTTATCATGAATGACTTATTTTCAGTTTATGATGATAAAATTTACAACGTATCACATTCAATACTTAGAACTTGACCTTATACACTTTGCTCAACATAATACAAAGTGTTGTAAAAATTACAAGCTGTTAACAAATTTTCAGCCTTCCTACACTGTTTTTGAAAATTTACAGATAAATCATACGAAGTCGAAAACTAAATCCGTAAATTCTGAGAGTTTCCAAAATGTGTCTAGTTTACTCATAATTTTTATCATGATTTTTAATGACCTGTAACCTAGGTGAAAAAGTCCATAATCACAGACTGGTCCAGATTGGTGTTTGAAATGATAGGCAGTTTTGTAAAAATCACCATAAATTTTAGGAAAATCGTATGGAGATGTGCAAGTAGTCATTTTAAAGCTAAGAAGTGGAACTAAATGCACCTAAAACAGTTTTGAAAACTAAAATGTTTAAGGTGTCCAAAACAGTCCGTGAATGGAGTCCAACTTTTCTGATGAAAGCTGTTAGAAGAATTTAGATATGTTCTTGGTGTTTTGGCTTGTATTCCCCCCCTAAAAACTTGAGAAAACATGAAAATGTAGGGGTATGAACTCACCTTGTGTGATTTCAGTAGATAGGTGTTGAAGAAGAGAAGTGTTCAACCCAAGAACACTTGAAGAATCGCTTGAAGATTCGAAGCTCTAACACAAATATAATGGAGTTTGTGTAAGATACCCATGATTTGAGTGGAAATAATTGAGATAGTCTTAAAGGAAATGGATTATGCTTACCAAAGGTGGAGGAAACTCTCAAGATCAGCCCTTGAATCTCGGGTTTCTAGAGAGAGAAAGTGAGAGAGAAAGGAGTTTGATCTTCTTGTGAAATGAGAATAAATGAGAGAAAATGAGGAGAGAGGATGAATATCCAGCTCTCAAAAACGTGGGAAGGAGTGATGATTGAGTGGAAAGGACATTGATGTGACTTAGGTAAGGTGGGGAGGTATGGCTGGTCATAGAGTGGGTGTGGGAGTGGTTGCTTGTGTCATAAAATAAAGCAAAGTCAACACTCCTCCTATTTGTACTTTTACCCACTTGCTTTTATTATTTAGATAGAGATTTTTATGAATTTATGATTAAATTGTGAATATTTAGGGTTTATTATGTTAAAATATGATTTTGGGTGAAAACCCCGCGTTAAAATAATTAAAAACGGGCCTTAAACGCAAAATTACTCGAAAACCGGAAGAAAAAGGCTTCCCAGCGAGGCCTCTCGGTCCTAGGCCGAGGTTCGGTCCCTAGGCCGAGGTTCGGTCAGGAGAATGCTGATTCGGAGGCGAGACGCGCGAGCCAGAGGCGAGAAGCGAAGGGACGAGGGTTCGGTCCGAAGGCTAGGTCCGAAGGCTCGGTCCGAAGTCAGAAGGGAAGCTTCGGTCCTCGGTCTGGAGATAAGAGGCTAGAATGTCAAAACCGAACGAACTGTAGTGAACAGTAATGAACAGTAACTTCGGTTCGGACCTTCCTTCTATGCGAGGCTCGGTTCGGACCTTCCTTCTATGCGCGGTTCGGCTCGGATGAACAGTACTCTCGGTTCGGTTGATGAACAGTACTCTCGGTTCGGTTGATGAACAGTACTCTCGGTTCGGAGGGTGAACAGTACTCTCGGTTCGGTTGATGAACAGTACTCTCGGTTCGGAGGGTTCGGTTCCTAAGAGGGGTTTCGGTTCCTAAGAGGGGTTTCGGTTCCTAAGGTCCGTTTTTCGCGTAGACTTCCGTTTTTGGGCTATTTTCGCCAAATTCGAGGGTCGGGATGCCCCGAGTGATTATAGAAAGTTGGGAGAGATTTCGAGAGAGATTTGAGAGAGATTCCTCGTTCTCAGAGAGATTTGGGAGAGATTTGACGTACTTGGAGAGATTTCGCATACGAAGAGATATGTGAGAGAGATTTCACATAGTTAGAGAGATTTGGGAGAGGTTTCACATACTTAGAGATATGTGGGAGAGGTTTCACATACTTAGAGATATGTGGGAGAGGTTTCACATACTTAGAGATATATGGGAGAGGTTTCACATACTTAGAGATATGTGGGAGAGGTTTCACAGGTGACCTTTTTGAGTGTCCAGCTACGCACTGCAAGGTCCTTAAACCCCGTTAAGCCTTGATTAGGGATCTTGCATACTCCCGATGAGTATGTAACATTGTTGTATCGGTTTGGCTTTCCACGCCACCGTTTTGGGTTAAGGAGATCTAGGTGAACGCACTTTTCGATTTATGATCTCTCATTAGAATAGAGAGTTGTTTAGAAGTTACATAACGTAAACTTTAGTACTCACGGCAAATTGAGTTGACTGGTTTGACTTGTTGACTTTAGTTGACTTTGACTTGACCGAAAATTGACGGTTGTCACATCATCCCCCGTTAGAGGGAATTTCGTCCCGAAATTCGAATTTAGGCAATGAGTTGGAAATGACTAAGGTCAACTCTACATTAATTTGATTCTGACTAAGAGATGAGTTATTGTACACGAAATCTTAGCTCATACACATTATGATATAACCAATACTGGGCGGAGAGTAAAATGTGTGATTCTACTTCAGTTTCACATCCCAACAAGGAAAAGAAACTAAGTCAGAATTCTCACATGCTATTATCTACCAGGATTTCGTTATATATAACTAGGGAATGTATAAGTGAGGAAATCATAGCAATTAACTTAGTAATCCTTCTTACTACGAGGGTAGATAAGCAAGTCACTTACAACGACAACGATGAACTGATCCTAGTAAGAATGGCACACCCTATGAATACTGCGAACGGGTTGGTCCTATCCGAGGGGTATCACTACAGACTTGCAGCGTCCGCATCGAATTTGGAGGGTTGTCCTCGGACATCCTTATCCAATACTCGCGACTGGTGATATTTAGATCTCAGGTCTGATTCCTAAAGGGTACCTCGTTCCTTGTGGTTGGTCGGCCTATTCGTTTATGTAAGGCAGATAGTGAAGGTTTCTACTGGAGATATTATCAAGGCCTCTGAAGTTAATGGAACTATGAGCAATTTGTCTTTCTATTTGAAGAATAAGAACAGAGTTTTCCAGGGTGAAAAGCTTGGTTCCTCAATTTTATTGTTGAGTAGTTCGACAGGTTTGACCTAAGAGTTCTTGTAGCTCGGTAGGTAGCATGAGGGTTTGGTTTACACGATTAGGCCTTCTTAGATGGTAGTACATTTACTCGCCCTCCCGGGCTACCTTGGCTCGAAGTTCATGGCAGAACTCGTACCATGTCTTTCCCAGGCTTCCGTGCTTGGACCTTGTCTGCTACATGCGTGACATTCCCAAGGGTTTCCTGTAAGTACTTGTGACAAGGTTTCGGAAGTATAACACTCCTCTGATGCGTGTTTTGGGGTTCCGTAGCAAAAGATAATCCGTAGGTTCGAGCTGGATGTTTATGAGAGACGAAGGTTTCGATGTTTGGAGGGGTTAGGTGAAAGGTCCTTTTATAGATGTTAAGTTGGGAAGATGAGGGCTATATCAATGAAGATTGAATGACGAAAGCAATATCTTCTTAGATAAAACTAGCTAAGCTGCATTCGCAAGAGGGGATCACTAGAGTGATAGAGTATCTTGTGTTTCTTTTTAGGGTGATAAACTTTGTTTGATGTTATCATTATCGTAGTTGATTTATACCACGGTGCCTAGCACTGGCGGCAGGTGTGTTTCGAGAATTAGTAATGATATTTGACATCATGACCCCTGACAGGTCTCTCTATGATCGAATGGTATATGAACGTCGTATGTGATCTGATGTTGGGGAATCGTCGAGTGGGTGGCCCCACTCAACTCTTACTATTAGACACGGATTAGGAGTTGGGATGAAATTATTTGTTTCAAAACTTCAATATTTCGATTATGATTAACCCCGATGTATGTACAAGGTCATCGCATCTTAGAGGTAATGATCTTTACACCATAAATGAATGTATTTGGTTCGATTTGAACGAGAGAGTATTTTAACTACTTTTAGAAAGACGGTGACTTTTAGTAAGCATAACAATTTCATTACAAACATATAGTACTTAAACGTTTTTGTCGTTGGACACATTACAAAAGTTCTAATATGGTTTCCTACTGATCCTGCCGGTTTGTTTGTTACATTCCTCCAGCTCCTCCGTCATTCTTCTTGGATGGACACTTTCTCTTGAAGTGTCCCATTTCACCGCATGAGTAGCATACTGGGTCCGCCCTGGTGCTGGTGATTGAAGGGAGATACTGGGTCGGGACCTTACAGAAACGGGTGGTATGTCCTTTTGTGTTGCAGTTTTTACAGTGCATCTCTCGGCAAGCTCCTGTGTGATGGAAACTGCACTTGACACACTTTGGGAGAGATCCCTCATATGGTCTGGCCGACGTTTGGGTGGTAGATCCTGTGGCTAGTATCGGGGCATGCGTCGTGACTGCTGTTGCGATGGTGGGGGTGGCTATAGGTTGTTGCCTTTTAATGGATTTTTGTGATTGGTGGCGCTCTTTCATGTTCCAAAACTTTCTCTTCTTTTTCGTAGGTTTGAGACCTGAGGTATTTTTGCTGGCGGACACCCGCTGGTGTTCCTGAATATTACCATTATCTGTATTGTTAGCACCGCTTCCATTTCTGCTGGCGTTGTTAGCATTGAACTGTGCCATGACGGCTGCCACGGCTGCCGTGACTGCAGCCTGAAAAGTAGCAGCGTCTATCTGCAGAGTTGGCACCTTGCTAGTTGGTTGGTTCCCTCTTGGTGAAGACATAGTTCTGTTTCACGATGAAAAACATCTTTGTTAGTGGAAATGGTTATCTTAAGTGCATCCTTACAATTTATATTAACGCATATAAATTTTTGCACATTACTGTACTACTCCTAGTGTTTCCGCTAACATTCTTGAAATAGGGTTACAGCAGTGGGTAGGGGTAGGTTTCATACGGGCGTCAAGCTTTACCCATCTTAGAATCATGTGTGTCCAAACACGCTTGGCTGAGGAGTTTTGATGGGATCCGGTGCATTAGTGTTGGTATGATTCGTACCCGTGAGTCTATGATGAGGGAACTTCTCAACAAAATGATTAAGGGTAAGATGATATTGAGTTTTTAGAATGGCTAAACGTCGTGAGTTTCTAACTAAGCTTTATCTTATATAGATTTGTAACGTAATTTGGTCGTTAAGGGCGTTCTGAAAACAATTCCTAACGGGAGTCTTTACATGGTAACCCATGAATTTCCAGTAGTTCCGCACCCAAGTGGTGCCTTATAGCTGACCCAGGCTAGGTACTTATTATGACCAAATGGGAACATGTTCTCGAAGGTTTGACCTGCATCCCTATGCTGCAGTCCTAATACAGAGTAAAAGTAAGTTCAGGTAGTGATCCTTTGATGTTTGTTGTTTGACACCGGGTTCCATTGGTTGGTGAATGACATGATCCAACCTTGGAGAGAAGATCAGGAATGATTACGGAGCTAGACTACTCTAGTCTTACAACTTGAATAGAGTGGGTTGTACGCAGGCTCCTATCGCAGCATGATGGGAGTGTTTGAACAAAAAGGTGACACAGAATTTGGTTGATTGATACGTCATTGATGTTTAAGATGTAACAAATTAGGGAAAATTGACCTTGTAGGGGGTCTTATATCATATCGAAGCAGGAGTGTCTTGGCCGCCTGAAGGCCTCACTAAAGGTGCCTACAGTACAAGATAGTCTCATAGGGAATACCACATAGGGCATAGATAGGGAAAACGATTCCTTTTTATCATGAAATGAAGTAAGGCGTTTACTACTGGCGGCGGTCATTTTTCTTGTGATCTCGCAGTTCAGCTAGCTGCCGCTCCATATCAAGCATGTGCCTTTCGTACACCCTCTGGCGTACTCGAAGTTTTATGACATCGGTTCGTGATTCAGCCAGTGCTTGCAGCAGGGTTTCATAGTCTTCCTCAGACTTTTCACGAGTGCTCAAGGCGATTGGTGCGGATTGTATCTATTCTTGCATTTGCATCATCCTCTGCGATACTATGGGGAGTTGTTCTGCCCTGAATCTCGTCTCGGGCAACTCTACGGACCAGGATTGGAAAAATTCTATCTGCTGGGGTTCCTTCGTTTATGTTGTAGAAGCTTCGATCTCCATCGAACGACATAGGTTGGTCTTGCTCTTCGCTCCAGATTTCCAAGCCCTGAAAAGCCGGTCGAGGGTTGGGATTTGGAACATGAGTCATCGAGGATAGGTTCACCATTTCAGGTTCGGAGTCGGAACCGTCAGCAAGGCCTTCAGCTTGGTGACCATCCACAGGGATTGGGTGATCATTCTCTGGCTCCTCTCCGATCCATTCAGTATTGTTGTGGTTAGGGTAGTACGGGTCGTCGTGGGGATGAAATCCGGCCATGATATCTTCGCGAGAAATGGGGATATAAGAAATAACTAAGTAGATGTACTAATTAGATAATTATAAGATGATCTTTATCAGGTACTTCAATACACTGTTTAGTGCATACTAGTCATATGTATTTGGGACAGGATAGACCTTCGAATAAGCGACCCTAACTCTAAATCCCCAATCCAACGAGAACAGGAAGTAAAGAAAAGATTCACAGATTCTAAGTCTATGACGTCCTGGATGCATATAATTTTAATGTATCCACTAAGCAATTATTGACCTATTGATAAAAATCTATTTAGTTCTCAGATAAGTAATTATAATAACACCAAATACCCCTATGGTATTTCATTGTGGTAATGTTGGTAAGTTTTTAGACTTGTTGCCATATCACAACCATTCTTGGGCATGTGCTAATCACTCCTCGGACGAGCATAGTTGATCAGGCTATGCCAATCCCAAGACTGACCATACATCCCCGAGCTTACCTGTGATATCCAACAATCATTACTTTTGTTTTGTTCTAGAACGACGCGACCCTAGTATGTATGCATGTGTGTATACTTTTAATAAGAAACTACTTATTTCTAAAAGTAGAGTTGTTTTGAAAACATAAAATCAGAGACTCTAGTCCCAATGCATTTATAGTTTGTATATCTTATGTGGTTCGATATACTGAGTTCACTATAAACAATGCTCTGATACCAATCTGTCACACCCCCAAACCAAGGATGGCGGAAACGTTCGAGGGTGGAGGACTTCATGTAGAGTATCATAACAACGAGTATAATAGTGCTCAAAGTAAATACAACCATCATAAATATAGCTGAAAAAGTTACACCAAAGTATATGTTTACATGATTCGAATCAATTACGTTATGAAACAAAATGTACTGTTTGACGATTTATCGTCCCATCCTCAAAACGTTGTTGGTTTCCTGTTTTCACTGAATTCCTGAGAATACAAGTAGTTTTGAAAAGTGTCAACACAAAGGTTGGTGAGTTCATAAGAGATTTTATTGGAGAATTAGACCATTTTCCTTGTAAAAATGATATGATATGTATTCAGAAAATCCGATATTTTCTTTATAAAGTTTATGTAATGTAGTCTCATAACCGATGACCAAAATGTATAAGTAACCTTTCTTATTAAAGGAAAATAAAATGTGCTTAAATTGACATAAACGCACTTGAATTAAATGATGTTCCCGAAACTTCTATTGTATGTTAATACTTGATGTATATGTAGTCCTAAGTCTTAGGACCGAGAAAATAATAAGTATCGCCTATACTTAAAGCTATAAATGTGGTTTCAAATGATGTGTAGACATAAATACCAAAAACCGAATGTAGACAGTAATATCGGTACTTATTGAGATAAAAGTGATTTTAAAATCGACATAAAAACCCATTAAAGTTTTATAAAAATCCCGTAAACTTTGTGTATTGTTATATCCTTATGTGAGCCGCTATAATCATACTTAAGACTAATGAACCTGCCACGACGTTTCTCAGGCGTCGATTAACTGAAATGACAATTATCACCCGTAGACCTGCAGGTCCAACTGTAGCTAGCAGCAAGGTGTGGGGTGTCAATCCCAATATAGATCTATATACAACTATCACGTTCTCCATCCGGGAGACTCTGATTATAACGTACAGGATTTTATATTCCGCACGCGGACGTACGGAAAGAGAATGTCTCACAATCTAGGTTAACAAGTTTACAAGTTGTATGCGGGAGTGTAAAACCTTTCTGTATGAATGTGCCCCTTTTCGTACGTGTGTGTTATGTGATGTATCGAAAACTATACCTATTATAGTTTTATCCAAAACGTTTGTAATATATAAGAACTCTTTTATGAAAAAGCGTAGGGTTATGAAATCCATTAAACTATGCTTATTATAGTTTATATATATACATGTTCTAAATGAATGAATAATCTTATCATGAATGACTTATTTTCAGTTTATGATGATAAAATTTACAACGTATCACATTCAATACTTAGAACTTGACCTTATACACTTTGCTCAACATAATACAAAGTGTTGTAAAAATTACAAGCTGTTAACAAATTTTCAGCCTTCCTACACTGTTTTTGAAAATTTACAGATAAATCATACGAAGTCGAAAACTAAATCCGTAAATTCTGAGAGTTTCCAAAATGTGTCTAGTTTACTCATAATTTTTATCATGATTTTTAATGACCTGTAACCTAGGTGAAAAAGTCCATAATCACAGACTGGTCCAGATTGGTGTTTGAAATGATAGGCAGTTTTGTAAAAATCACCATAAATTTTAGGAAAATCGTATGGAGATGTGCAAGTAGTCATTTTAAAGCTAAGAAGTGGAACTAAATGCACCTAAAACAGTTTTGAAAACTAAAATGTTTAAGGTGTCCAAAACAGTCCGTGAATGGAGTCCAACTTTTCTGATGAAAGCTGTTAGAAGAATTTAGATATGTTCTTGGTGTTTTGGCTTGTATTCCCCCCCTAAAAACTTGAGAAAACATGAAAATGTAGGGGTATGAACTCACCTTGTGTGATTTCAGTAGATAGGTGTTGAAGAAGAGAAGTGTTCAACCCAAGAACACTTGAAGAATCGCTTGAAGATTCGAAGCTCTAACACAAATATAATGGAGTTTGTGTAAGATACCCATGATTTGAGTGGAAATAATTGAGATAGTCTTAAAGGAAATGGATTATGCTTACCAAAGGTGGAGGAAACTCTCAAGATCAGCCCTTGAATCTCGGGTTTCTAGAGAGAGAAAGTGAGAGAGAAAGGAGTTTGATCTTCTTGTGAAATGAGAATAAATGAGAGAAAATGAGGAGAGAGGATGAATATCCAGCTCTCAAAAACGTGGGAAGGAGTGATGATTGAGTGGAAAGGACATTGATGTGACTTAGGTAAGGTGGGGAGGTATGGCTGGTCATAGAGTGGGTGTGGGAGTGGTTGCTTGTGTCATAAAATAAAGCAAAGTCAACACTCCTCCTATTTGTACTTTTACCCACTTGCTTTTATTATTTAGATAGAGATTTTTATGAATTTATGATTAAATTGTGAATATTTAGGGTTTATTATGTTAAAATATGATTTTGGGTGAAAACCCCGCGTTAAAATAATTAAAAACGGGCCTTAAACGCAAAATTACTCGAAAACCGGAAGAAAAAGGCTTCCCAGCGAGGCCTCTCGGTCCTAGGCCGAGGTTCGGTCCCTAGGCCGAGGTTCGGTCAGGAGAATGCTGATTCGGAGGCGAGACGCGCGAGCCAGAGGCGAGAAGCGAAGGGACGAGGGTTCGGTCCGAAGGCTAGGTCCGAAGGCTCGGTCCGAAGTCAGAAGGGAAGCTTCGGTCCTCGGTCTGGAGATAAGAGGCTAGAATGTCAAAACCGAACGAACTGTAGTGAACAGTAATGAACAGTAACTTCGGTTCGGACCTTCCTTCTATGCGAGGCTCGGTTCGGACCTTCCTTCTATGCGCGGTTCGGCTCGGATGAACAGTACTCTCGGTTCGGTTGATGAACAGTACTCTCGGTTCGGTTGATGAACAGTACTCTCGGTTCGGAGGGTGAACAGTACTCTCGGTTCGGTTGATGAACAGTACTCTCGGTTCGGAGGGTTCGGTTCCTAAGAGGGGTTTCGGTTCCTAAGAGGGGTTTCGGTTCCTAAGGTCCGTTTTTCGCGTAGACTTCCGTTTTTGGGCTATTTTCGCCAAATTCGAGGGTCGGGATGCCCCGAGTGATTATAGAAAGTTGGGAGAGATTTCGAGAGAGATTTGAGAGAGATTCCTCGTTCTCAGAGAGATTTGGGAGAGATTTGACGTACTTGGAGAGATTTCGCATACGAAGAGATATGTGAGAGAGATTTCACATAGTTAGAGAGATTTGGGAGAGGTTTCACATACTTAGAGATATGTGGGAGAGGTTTCACATACTTAGAGATATGTGGGAGAGGTTTCACATACTTAGAGATATGTGGGAGAGGTTTCACATACTTAGAGATATGTGGGAGAGGTTTCACAGGTGACCTTTTTGAGTGTCCAGCTACGCACTGCAAGGTCCTTAAACCCCGTTAAGCCTTAATTAGGGATCTTGCATACTCCCGATGAGTATGTAACATTGTTGTATCGGTTTGGCTTTCCACGCCACCGTTTTGGGTTAAGGAGATCTAGGTGAACGCACTTTTCGATTTATGATCTCTCATTAGAATAGAGAGTTGTTTAGAAGTTACATAACGTAAACTTTAGTACTCACGGCAAATTGAGTTGACTGGTTTGACTTGTTGACTTTAGTTGACTTTGACTTGACCGAAAATTGACGGTTGTCACACAAGTCACCATGCAGCAAATCATACAATCATTCAACACATCAGATAACAAAATGAAGGTTTTATATTAATTCTTGAAATGATTACATAGATGTTCAAGTTCACCCTAGACTATGCCTCTACTAGGCTACATCATACGAAACTATGGCTACTGCATAATCCGATCTTCGGGTAAGAAGTCCTCATTCTTGATTCCTCGCATGGTTCTCTGCTTCGTCGAGGATCATGTGAAATGCCCTTGGCCTTGGTGGCGTTTCTGGTCTTGTTGCTTTATTTTTCCTTGGGCAGTCTCTGGACATGTGCCCCTTGCCTCCACATCCGTAGCATACTTTGTCATTATGTGTGCAGTCTTTGGAATAGTGACCCATCCTCCCACACTTGTAACAAGTCACTTCTTTGTTGCACTTCCCACCATGCTTCTTCTTGCATTTATCACACCATCTTGTTTCACCTCCATCTGCTCCTCCGAGTTTTGAGAATTTGCTTTCCTTGTTCGACCTCGAAGATCCCTCAAACTTTCGCTTCTCTCCTGCCTTATCTTTTTCTAGACCCTTTTCTCTTATCTGGGCCTCTACGTTCTTAGCTGCCCTAATAGCTGCTTTTAAGGTAGTTGCCATTTTGACCATTGGACCAAAGTCAGTGGGCAGTCCGTTAGCAAACCTATCAATCTTGGAGAGTTCAATAGGCACCAAGTAGGGAAATAGCTTCATCCTCTCGGTAAATGCGGTGGCATACTCATCAACACTCATCTTCCCTTTCTTCAGGTTCTGAAACTTGTTGTTTAGGTCTATCAGATCTACCTCCGAGCAGTACTGCATTTTCAACTGTTCCAAAAACTCTTCCCACGACATCCTTAAGGCTTCTCCTCGTGGCATCGTATCTGCCAATAGCTTCCACCAGCTCAAGACTCCAGTTTTCAGCTGTCTTACTGCAAAGACAGTCTTCTGTTTCTCATTACAGTTGCAGCTCTCAAACACCATCTCCATCTCAGAGATCCAATCCATAATCTCAACCGGCTTTGGGCTTCCTGAGAGGCTTGGTGGTTTCGCACCCAAGAAGTTCTTGTACATCCGCCCATCCTTGTTGTTTCTCCCTTCTGGGCCATCCCTTTGCTCACCTTGAGTCCCAACTTGACTCACTTGGCGGCTGTAGTTCCCTTCCTCAGATTGCTCGGGAATCAGTTCGGGTTGCTCAATGGGCATAGTAGGTTCATCCCTATTCAACATCCGTCTCATTTCTTCCCTTTGTTCAGCCAACATAGCCCGAATCATGGCTTGAACTCTAGCCATGGTGACTGGCTCAGACGCAACTTCTTCTACAACAGGTATTTGCTGAACCACTAGGGGTTGGTTCCTGTTCCCATTTGCGTTTACGTTTCCGCTACGGGTCCTTACCATCTCGATCTATACACCGAATAAGGTGAATTTAGACCTTTACTTGACGTTTAAATCATCCTTATCACTCCGAAACATTTACATGCTAGTTCTAATACCGTAGTCGTACGTTTAGAATCCTAAACACATAAGGTTTCCAGATCCGGTCGGCAACAGACCATAGATCCGAACAATTAACAACATATCATGCACAAAGCATTTAGCACATAAAAGCATTTTAGGCACAATTCCTAAAATAAGCTAGTGCTCACACCTCACAATCATCGCTTAGCATTCTAAGTTTAAGTCTAGAAATAAATTCATATTCCTAGTTCGCTTAAACTAATGCTCTGATACCAACTGTGACATCCCCAAAATCATGGCCAGAAAAGACCGATTTTGTTTATGCTTTATAAAAATCAGAGTACTTCATTTTATAAAAAGGTTGCGGAATTTGTTCCCAGAAAAACATGGTAAATACGTTATTAAAACATTTTCGAAGAAACGTATTTATTTCATTTTAAAATGTTTGGGATGTCATCGTTAATACCGAAACATAAGCATAAACAGAACTTACAATGATTCACACTAGTGATCTACATCTCTTTTAAATCTCTCAGTGTAATGTCACTTCACTTCGTCACCTGTGATATACATAAACTGAGTGGGTCAGGTTGGGAAACCTGGTGAGTACATAGGGTTTTCAACCCACAATAATATAATTATTATGTTCAATCAAACAATCAACCCAATTACCCATCCCCATTATCTTCTTTACTCTTTAAGGATTTAACCTAAGAGTCATCTATCCTGCATTCGTTTATTCCGAAGTCCCTTACTTCCAGGGTTATGGGACTGACACTAAATCCATAGCTGCCAATATTCGTTCATAAAGCACTAATTCCATAGCTGCTATAGTCTATTCATCGGGTACTAAATCCATAGCTACCAGTCTTTATCTAATAGGTACTAAGTCCATAGCTACCAATGTTCAACAGGTACTAAGTCCATAGCTACCAATTCCTACAGGTACTAAATCCATAGCTACCAACGTCTAAAAGGTACTAAGTCCATAGCTACCGGTGTTTGTCCCATAGGCACTAAGTCTGTAGCTGCCAATGTATACTCACGTCATCTTCTATCTCTCATCATTCATCTACCCATCTCATACCCAACATTTTCGTATATATAAAATACGTATACAGTTTAAGTCCTTTAAAACATGTATAAAACGTTCAACCAGCATAAACAACAAGTATTCAGATAATGTGCACACATAGCACGTAGTTTATATAAAATACTTCATATCTATGTGTAAGATGAAAGTAACTATGCACTCACTTGAGAAGGTGGTGACTCGGTACTCGGACAGCGCTTCGTTTACTTTAAAATAATTTCCTTCGACGAAACCTAGTGATATGACCAATCTTGCTACCCTGTAGCAGCCTAAATGTGACATCCCCAAAATCATGGCCAGAAAAGACCGATTTTGTTTATGCTTTATAAAAATCAGAGTACTTCATTTTATAAAAAGGTTGCGGAATTTGTTCCCAGAAAAACATGGTAAATACGTTATTAAAACATTTTCGAAGAAACGTATTTATTTCATTTTAAAATGTTTGGGATGTCATCGTTAATACCGAAACATAAGCATAAACAGAAATTACAATGATTCACACTAGTGATCTACATCTCTTTTAAATCTCTCAGTGTAATGTCACTTCACTTCGTCACCTGTGATATACATAAACTGAGTGGGTCAGGTTGGGAAACCTGGTGAGTACATAGGGTTTTCAACCCACAATAATATAATTATTATGTTCAATCAAACAATCAACCCAATTACCCATCCCCATTATCTTCTTTACTCTTTAAGGATTTAACCTAAGAGTCATCTATCCTGCATTCGTTTATTCCGAAGTCCCTTACTTCCAGGGTTATGGGACTGGCACTAAATCCATAGCTGCCAATATTCGTTCATAAAGCACTAATTCCATAGCTGCTATAGTCTATTCATCGGGTACTAAATCCATAGCTACCAGTCTTTATCTAATAGGTACTAAGTCCATAGCTACCAATGTTCAACAGGTACTAAGTCCATAGCTACCAATTCCTACAGGTACTAAATCCATAGCTACCAACGTCTAAAAGGTACTAAGTCCATAGCTACCGGTGTTTGTCCCATAGGCACTAAGTCTGTAGCTGCCAATGTATACTCACGTCATCTTCTATCTCTCATCATTCATCTACCCATCTCATACCCAACATTTTCGTATATATAAAATACGTATACAGTTTAAGTCCTTTAAAACATGTATAAAACGTTCAACCAGCATAAACAACAAGTATTCAGATAATGTGCACACATAGCACGTAGTTTATATAAAATACTTCATATCTATGTGTAAGATGAAAGTAACTATGCACTCACTTGAGAAGGTGGTGACTCGGTACTCGGACAGCGCTTCGTTTACTTTAAAATAATTTCCTTCGACGAAACCTAGTGATATGACCAATCTTGCTACCCTGTAGCAGCCTAAATGTGACATCCCCAAAATCATGGCCAGAAAAGACCGATTTTGTTTATGCTTTATAAAAATCAGAGTACTTCATTTTATAAAAAGGTTGCGGAATTTGTTCCCAGAAAAACATGGTAAATACGTTATTAAAACATTTTCGAAGAAACGTATTTATTTCATTTTAAAATGTTTGGGATGTCATCGTTAATACCGAAACATAAGCATAAACAGAAATTACAATGATTCACACTAGTGATCTACATCTCTTTTAAATCTCTCAGTGTAATGTCACTTCACTTCGTCACCTGTGATATACATAAACTGAGTGGGTCAGGTTGGGAAACCTGGTGAGTACATAGGGGTTTCAACCCACAATAATATAATTATTATGTTCAATCAAACAATCAACCCAATTACCCATCCCCATTATCTTCTTTACTCTTTAAGGATTTAACCTAAGAGTCATCTATCCTGCATTCGTTTATTCCGAAGTCCCTTACTTCCAGGGTTATGGGACTGGCACTAAATCCATAGCTGCCAATATTCGTTCATAAAGCACTAATTCCATAGCTGCTATAGTCTATTCATCGGGTACTAAATCCATAGCTACCAGTCTTTATCTAATAGGTACTAAGTCCATAGCTACCAATGTTCAACAGGTACTAAGTCCATAGCTACCAATTCCTACAGGTACTAAATCCATAGCTACCAACGTCTAAAAGGTACTAAGTCCATAGCTACCGGTGTTTGTCCCATAGGCACTAAGTCTGTAGCTGCCAATGTATACTCACGTCATCTTCTATCTCTCATCATTCATCTACCCATCTCATACCCAACATTTTCGTATATATAAAATACGTATACAGTTTAAGTCCTTTAAAACATGTATAAAACGTTCAACCAGCATAAACAACAAGTATTCAGATAATGTGCACACATAGCACGTAGTTTATATAAAATACTTCATATCTATGTGTAAGATGAAAGTAACTATGCACTCACTTGAGAAGGTGGTGACTCGGTACTCGGACAGCGCTTCGTTTACTTTAAAATAATTTCCTTCGATGAAACCTAGTATTATTACCACTAGATTTTAGTCTAATATTTACCGTGACTAATTATTAGTCTTATTATTATTATATAAGCGTTTAAACAATACTTTCCAACCACTATGTACAGACAGGGGCCAGACATAAAACACCGGAGGGCAGAACCATTTTGGCATATAGCACTTCTGAAATCCAACAACCCTATGCGGCCCTTTAAACCAGATTCCCCGTACCGCGAGTAGTTAAAAAGATATTATAACGACACTTATATAAGTCATAATAATAGCTCAAATATTTATTATAAATTTATAATAACAATACTAATTTTAAATATAAACTATATTTAAAATAGGGTAAGCATAACTTACTTACAAGGGGATTTTAGCTAGGAGTCGGGCTCTGCAGGAGCAGAACTTCGTCGCTGAATCTTTCTAAGAAAGATTCGTGTAGCACTTCAGCGCTCACCTTACTATACTAAAACTACAGAAAGAGAAGTCGAATCACGAGGGACCGAAATGCTCGGGGGATAAGGAGAGAAAGACTCTTGAATCAAGAGAATGGTGCAAGAAATATGAGAGCCCAAGCCTCTTATTTATAGTAATTGAATTTACAAAAACTACCCTTCATAATTACTTAATGACCTTATAGTTATATAAACAAATAAACACCCCTTTATAATACTATTTTAAATAGATTTAATGATATTTGCACTAAACTAATGTCGAAAGAACTCAACATTAGTCTTATAATGACCGCATCGTCGATACCTTTCTAATGATATATACATATGTATATATATGTGTACGTATATATGATTTATACTTTATTTTAATACGTAAATATGCTATTATAATTTGTAACTCGTTCATACGAACTCCGTTTTTGATGTTATTTATATCCACGCGTAGGTGGAGACGTACTCTACAACTTTCATTTAGATTCTGTCGGCTAATTTTGACTTTATTTTTAAAGTTATATTTTTAACAGGTCGGGACAGGATTGGTCCGTTAAAATCTCATAACTTCTTCATCCGATGTCCATTTTCGTCTGTCTTTTTATTGTTATGCTACTAATAATGAGATCTTCAATTCTCGTTTAGGTTGTGTCGGCTAAAAATCGCTCGATCTAATATTCGAATTTCGGACTGTACACTGCTAATCCGAAACTTCGAAAAATCGTAACTTCTTCATACGAAGTCAGATTTGGGCGTTCTTTTTATCGAAGTTCTTAGTTTAACATATTCTACGACTTTCGTTTAGAGCGCTAAATCTAAATCTCGCTCTATCATAAATTTACTATTTACGCTTCCCGGCGCCGTGCCGGTTCTGACGCGAAACTTCGACGGGTCATAACTTCTTCGTTATAACTCGGATTTCGGCGTTCTTTATATGTACGGAAACCCTGTGACATATTCTACAACTTGGTTAAGATTATTTATTCTAAATAATATTTTTGTCGAAAAGTCGTTTTCGACCCCTATTGCCTCTAAATTGACTAGCCCGGATCTGCAGGCGTTACACTAAACCCTTGGAGTAACAAACTCCCTCGTGTACTTTCTTGTACGCGTTGAAATGACTTAGGCCCTGCTGGCCTTTCACCCGATGATCAGAAGTCATGGGTCTCTCTCTGGGACCCTCTACTATACACACCTGGCATAACCCTCTCTTTCCAGGGTGCTCCAAATCGGTCTAGCATTTGCAACTCTTGGAAATCATATCCTCCAGGGTCTAACACCCTGTCACACGCACCAGCTCAGTTGCCAATGGCTAAGCTGTAACAACTAGAACATCCTCTGTCCCCAAACTGGGTCACAAACTCTTCCCAGAAGCTTCTTAGATTCTCCAAGACTCTCACTGATTCGAGTATGGATCCTGTGCTTTCAGTGGTACAAGCCCAATACTACCTTCCACACCTATCCATACTTTCCTCAACAATCTTCCCGAATCCTCCAAGTCACTTCCTCAACTGGTACACCCAAGTCTAACTAAGCCTCACTACTAACTCACTGAAATATATCCTAGGCTTCCCTAGGTTCCCGAACTCACCCAGTCCTCAGCTGCTGAAAGATTCCCAGTAATGTCAACTAGCTACCTCATGAATATAGCCACATGCAACAGAGAACAGATAATCCTTCAAGTAACAGACTCATCCCTATAACGGTTAGACTCAAACGAGAGCTTCGCAATAGGGTCAAATCTATCACTCTGAGATTATCCAGCCAGTGCCGCATGTGACTTGGCATATTCACTTAATAGCTAGCTCACATTAGTAACAGTCCCACAAAGCACAAAGCAAGCAGCATTCAGACAATGGAAAATCTAACCATCATATTCCAATCAAATCAATTTATCCTCTAATCAGGAATCTGTACATGCAATTAAAAGGCTCATACAATCAGGCATAACCTAAACAGGATATCCTATCACTGACTGATCAGTACTAGCATGCAAGTCTACAAGCACATACAATAGGCATATAAGGCATCCTCCTAGATCCTTAGCCCTAATCTAGCATGCAATTCTCATAATCATATCATATCATATCTTGTATGGGTATCTTAGGAAAACTTACTTGAGCTCGGCTGATTGCACGCATCACACACTTTGTTCTTCTCAAAGTTCTTTTCTCTTTTCAGATTCTTTTCAAACTCCTTTTTATAAAATGGTTTTACTTTTGAAAATTTTCATACCAAACCCTTAGTTTGAGTTCAGACACACCCAAGAGTATGTCTGAATCCCTCAAACCAAGGCTCTGATACCAACTTGTAACATCCCAAAATTCAAGGCCAAAAATTTCATTTTTAAATACATTATTATAAAAAAAACCATCAGTAATAAAACATTCATATTCATATCTTATGTCAAAACCAAAGTGTCAATAATCAAGCATTTTATCGTAAAACCATATCAGAGTGTAATCCCAAAGATCTCTTGTGCGGAAAACATAGTGTGATGCGCTGCGATCAAGCCGGCTCCTTCCTTTGAAAACAAGTACCTGAAACCAAAACTGTAAACCGTAAGCACATAGCTTAGTGAGTTCCCCATCATACCACATACCATACAATCATATAATGAACAGCTAGGAGATACGGGCCTTGCCCACACTCTGCTAGCTGGGAGATACGGGCCTCGCCCACACTCCACTATCTTTGAGATACGGGCCTCGCCCACACTCAGCTACTAAACCATAACATACTAGTACATATAATCATATACTGAACAGCTAGGAGATACGGGCCTCGCCCACACTCATGGAGATACGGGCCGCGCCCACACTCCGCTAGCTGGGAGATACGGGTCTCGCCCACACTCAGCTACTATCACATATATCGTAACACAAACATACTATCAGACATACCTACGGTGTCCGAACTACCCTTCGGTCCTAACAACCGAACTTGGGGACTATTCCCCTCCTACTACCACTATCACATATAACATATCATGCCAGCATATAAACATATCATCACATACTGTCAGACATATCTGGGGTGTCTGACCTACCCTTCGGTCCTAATAACCAAACTCTACTGCTATCACATATAACATATCATGCCAGCATATAACATATCAGGTAGTAGCAAACCTAGATGATATCACAAAGACAATCATCTAACATACAACTCCTACTGGTGGGCCGACATTGTGGCTGTAGACCCATCGCTACTGGAAGGTAACTCACCTCACACTGCTAAAGTCCTGAAAACACAATCCCACACTTGTTGAAGTCCCGCAGACTCGACCCCAGCTGCTGGCTGACAGATTCCCAAACTGTCAACACCAAAATAACACCCAATTAATAATTGGGTCCCAATACATAACCATAAGTACATTCTTTGGGTAATTACTACATTACCCCTAGCTTGGCTTATTCAAGCCCAAGGCCCAATCCGTGGCCCAAAGTCAACTAGGAATCAAAGCCCAACACATGGCCTAATTTTCCAAATTGGGCCTAGGCCTATACATGGTCTCATTCTAAGGCCCAACATCATATAATCATTAAGGCCCAAACTATGGCCCATCTATGGCCCAATTTTCCAAATTGGGCCCAAGTCCCTTACATGGGCCTTACCCTAGGCCCATTAAATTACTCTAGACCATTTGCTTGATCTTGGATAGTCCATTTAATAACCCAAACCTCGAGGCCCAATAGAAAGGCCCAACAATAAACCCAAGTGAAATTAGGGTTTCACATAAAATGATGATTAGGGTTAAGTTTCCTACTTAACCCATTAAGGACTTAATCCATTAAGTCCATTATCGCTTAGATTAATCTTTGCCAAAGTTTATTATTTAATATCTCAATTTATTAAATAATTCTTGTGTGTCCCGATTAATTCTCAAAATTAGGGTTTAATTGGCATTAGTGTTTCCCAACCCAAAGACTAACCCATGTATTAACTTGTTGGGCTTCTAGATCAATTAGGGCTTTATTGGGCCTACTAGGCCCACTAGGATGTCGTTAAGCCCATTAGGGTTTTATTAGGGTCCATTAAGTCTTATTGGGCCCATTAGGGCTTCCTTGGTCCCATTAGGGTTTCAAACCCTCCACACGAATCAACACAATCGAGACAAGGCACACCGCCACCCAACACGGCGACCGGTGGCGGCAGCCACCACCCTACGGTGGTGGTTAGGGTTTCTTTCTCATTATTCCAATCGGTTACAAAGTTACAACATAATATCTAACACACACACACATATTACATCACGCCCTTAGAAAGTAAAAACACCCACATACCACCACCTAGCGGCGGCAGGCAGTGGTAAATGGTGGCAACCTTGGATTTCCGACCACCCAAAACAGTCACACCCACAACAAATATCAAAATATACTACAGCCACCACCTGATGGCTCATGGTGGCGGTGGCAGCAAGGTTGGCGCCAATGATGACGGTTTGAACCAACACCGAGGGAGGAGCGATTGGAACCGGCACAATCTCGATGGAATAGCCTCGCAGTGGTGGCACAGGACTGAGGTCGCTTACCGGCGGCCAAATCTTCAACGGAAACAACTGCCACATCGCCATCGGACTGAGATGGCGGCAGCAGGTCGTGGTTGACGGCAGTGGTGAGCCACAACGACAACATCGCGGCTGGAGAAGGAGGCGTCTTCTCGTGCCTTCGTCGACGTCTGGAGTAGTGACCTTTCGTCCTCGCCGGCAGCTTGATGGTTCGACGGCTTCTCGGTGGTTTCTGACTTCCACAGAGGTGGTGCGACGTTGGAAGTTGAAGAAGGAGGCGGCAACCGGTGGGAGGCATAAGGGGGTATAGGAGTGACGGTTGTACACAGGGTCCTTAGGGTTAGGGTTGCCGGGGGTGACGGATTTATATACCCCGATCCCCATAACTTCTTTTCATAATTCCAAGTTTAGCCCCTCCATCCAGAAATCGTTACAAAATAAATCCCATATTTACATTTTAAACCCTGCCCTTCAATTCTCTTTCAAAAGAAATCCAAAACTTACATTTTAGCCCTCCCTTCCATGATTCCTTACGAAATAACACCCCTAATTTACAGTACAACCCCTAAGCCTCTAAAATCCTTTCAAACGAAGTCCCAAAAGTTAATATTTAGTCCCCAACCTCATTAATACTTACGAATTGGGTCCGGAATTTACTCTTTTATCCCTCGACTTCTAAAATGGTGACGATTAGCTCCTCGAGATCAACACCTTGCTAAATAATTATCGATTTTAGGGATACTATCCGATCATTATTTATTTATTTAACTAATAAATAAACGGGTGTTATAGGTTGAGTCGCTGGCCCGGGCTTCGCTAGGAACTCCTTGTCGGGGGTTCGCTTGTTTCTTGCCCGCTCTGAGGGGTGCATTATCAAGTCCCCCAGTTCAGTAGTCATAGCGTATGCTAGCTAGCTATGATTTTCTGGACTTAACTGCTGGTGTACGTGTCACGCTTTTACTTAGTCGTTGCTTCGTTTCTGGTGATGTGACGTTTCGACGTGTGCGCATCGGTTTTGTTTGCTGTGTCAGTGATTTTCATAAATCCCGCTTTTTCCCCCCTTATTACTCTTAGACGGTTCTTCCTTTTTTAGTTTCTATCTTGTTTCTTCATCTCTTTTCCCCTTCTTCTTCTGTGTTTTCGCCATGGCTTCCTCTCTGAGTTTGATCCCTAGCTCTACTGAGTTTGTCACCCTTCAAGAGGCTTACGGCCTCACTCCGGCTGATGAAGTAGAGTTTCCGGCCTCCGGGTCTCTGATTACCCAGCCTCCTTCTGGGAAAGTGGGTGTTTACTTAAAAACCTTTAACGCCGACCTCCACCTTCCACTAACTGACTTCCAAGAGGAAGTACTCCAACTTAATGGGTGTAGTATTCAAATGTTGACTCCCAGTGTTGTTCATAAGATGGTAGCTTTCGAGAGGATATGGCAAGTCAACGGCATCGTTCCTGACTATTTTATTTTCAAGTTCTTTTTCCGGTTTGCTGCCACCAACAATAAGTACACCTTTTCTGTCCGCCGGGGAGGCCACAATCTTGTCCTTGACAGTAAACCTCCCAAGAACTGGCAAGACAAATGGCTATGGGTCAATCGAGAGTTGTTTGGCCGTGAGTATTCCCGGGAAACCACATTATCCGATACTACTCCTAAACTGTTCCCCCACAATCAGGCGAACGCCGACCTTTTGCGCACTCTCCAGGTGGACGTTGATGTGATGTCGGAGGTCATACTTGTTGGCGTTGGAATGAGCCCTAGTTGGCTTGCTCGGGGTGAGATGTTCGTCTTCTACACTGTTTCTAATGGTAAGTTGTCTTTAATTCTTCCTTTACCTCCTTTCTCCTCCTCTCCCCCTCCCTTTTTTTAAGATGAGGGCCTCCAGTTTGCTTCTGTTTTCTTTTGCCTGTTTTCTTACGTTTGGCATAAGATTGATAGGTGTCGAACGCTCTGTCTCCACGGACTCTATGTTGCGGGGGCGTTACCAGGGAAAACTGGAGCATCGTGTGGGTGCCCTTGTACGAGACTTTGCCTCCCCCCCCCCCGCCCGCCGTTTAAGTGCTTCTGTTTTGGTGCCCCCACAACCAGTGGGGAGCTCTACTGCGTCGGGGAGTCAACAGGGTTCCAACGCTACCGTGACCCCTGTCGTTATGTCTCGCCCTCCTGTTGAGCTAACAGTTAATAGTGTGGTGGACAGTAAGGTCGGGATCGCTGCCAGCATTCATCTGGTTGTGGAAAATAGGAAAGTTGTGAAGGCGATGATTGGACCGGAGCCCGAGGGAAGTTCAGGACCCATTGGCCGCTCGAGTGATGCAACGTCGTGGCCTTATGCGCTTGTTGTATTCTGCACCGTCACATTTAGGGGATGTGTTGGTAATACCCAATGATGATGTTCAACAGTCTGAGGGTATCGAGGGGACGTCTCATCATCCCATTGTTCCTATTTCAATCTCTTTGAGTCTTGGTTTTAGCCCTCCATCTTCGAAGGGTAGTCCTGAGCCGTTGTTTCAGGGGCATGCTGTTGCGGAGGTACTTCATAGTGCCCCTGATTTTGTTCCAGGATGGAGCTTGCGATCTGATTCCCGTTTGTCTGTGCATTCTGCTGCGTTGGATTTTACCTGACATGCTCTTCCTCCTGCCACCATAGAGGATATGGATTCAATGAGCAACGCTGTTCTGGCCCATAACCTTGCATATGTCGCTGCGCAAGCTATGACATACTTGGCCGCTGGGTCCCGACGTGTGCAACGGTTCGGCGAGTTGGAGCATGCACATTCCGCTCTTGCGGCAAGCGAAGCTGGTTTAAGGGGGGAGGTGGCGGACCTTGGTGCCACCGTTCATCGATTGGGGTGTGAAAACAAGTCTTTAGTGTCGGAGAAATCAACGTTAGAAGATGTTCAGAGTGCTCTGGAGGCCCAAGTGGAATCTCTGACCTAGTCTAATGAAGGTTTAATGATACTGAATGAGAGTCTAGAGTTGGATCTTGCTGACCGTGAATGCGAGTTAGAAGTGTTAAGAGTTGACCATGATTGGCTTCTCCAGGTTGGCCTTGTGTGTGTGATGGACAAGCTTATCGAGCATCCCGAGTTTGCCAGTGGTATTAGCCGTATTTGTCATGATGCATTTGTTGCTGGTGAAGAATTGGGTTGGGCTAGCTTAAAAACACAGGTTGATGCTGGGACGTATGACCCTTTGTGCTAGTGACTCTCAGTTGAGTCATTCATCTACCTTGGATGATGCTCTCTTGGCTTTTGCAACCATGGACTTTGCTAGCTTGCTCAGATTAGGCCACCTGGACGTGGACATGGTGAAATTGTTGTGTGCTTTTGATGAGGGTGAGGACGTTGTAGAAGGTTTGGGTGTAGGGATTAGTGGAGCAGGCGGAGGGGTTGGCGGTGATGCTGGTGGAGGAGGTGATGGAGCTGGTGGTGGTGCTGGTGGTGCAGGTGGTGATGGAGATGGTGGTGGTGTTGGTGGCGCAAGTGGTGATGGAGTTGGAATTGGTGCAGGTGGTGTTGGTGGTGGTGCATGAAGTTGTCTAGAGCTGCCTTTCAAGGTGAAAAAATATTGTTGAAACTTTGCTTTGTTTTGTTTTGACTTGGATAATTTATGGCCTTTAAGACCTTTATCGTATTGTGTTGGCAGTTATTTTGACTTAGCCTGTGGCCCCTAAGGCCTTTATGCATGAATCAACAATGGCTTTACTTGTTTATTGTGTGTTTTGCTTTTTGGTTGCTACATTGTCTTATTTGTTGAGTATGTTTTCTTACTTTTGGCTATATTGAACCTTCTGTGTAGGTTTCTTTGTGTTATTCCGAGATTTACCATCTCATTGTGTGCATGTGGATTCATTAATTATCCTCTATGACGTGTTTTCTAAAAAAATTGTGTGTTAGGCATACTCACCGCACTACGTATTAAAGATAGTGCATTTTCTTTTATTTATGTAATTATGATACATAGTGATTTTGCACTATAATTTCCTATCGGACTACCCTGAGCGTCTTGCTGTTGGTCCGGGCGATCAATCCGGACAAAGGATGTCTCCTTGTTCTCTCTTCTGTATAGGGGCTTACAATTCTACTCGAAAGTGGCGTACCATCTTCCTCCCTTCTGTATAGGGGCTTGTGATTTTGCTCAAAAGTGGAACCTTCTCAAATTCCTTGCGTTTCATGCCCTTGGAATTTGCCTTCCTTTTGGAGTTTCCAGAGTGTATAACCCGTTGTGATGTGCCTCTGTTACTTTGTACGGCCCTTCCCACGTCTGGCTCAGCTTCCTGCGGGGTTATGCATGGCTAACTTCATTCTTTCGCAGGACGTAGTCCCCGACCCGGAAAGCCTTTTCTTTGATCTGTTGGTTGTAATATCTTTCTAGTACCTTTTGGTAGGAGGCTTGATGCATGCTTGAGCTCTCTCGCCGTTCTTCCAGGAGGTCCAAGTTTTCCCTTAGATTTTCATTGTTTCTTTGCTCCTGGCAATACTCTGTTCGTATTGACCCTGTCTTTATTTCTGCTGGTAGTATTGCCTCGGCTCCATAAGCCAAGCCGAACGGTGTCTCCTTTGTGCTAGTCTGTGGCGTGGTTCGGTATGACCAGAGGACTTCTGGTAGCTCGTCCGCCTAGTTTCCTTTTGCTTTGCCCATTCTCTTCTTGATCCCCTGTAGCAATGTCCTGCTAGACACCTCCGTTTGCCCATTGGCTTGGGGATGCGCCACAGACATGAACCTCTGCTCTATTCCTCTCACGATGCACCAGTCCCTGAAAGGATTCTCGGCAAACTGCAAACCATTATCGTTGATTAACTCTTTGGGTGTCCCAAATCTCGTTATGATATTTTCCTACACGAATTTGATTATCTAATTTTATCACACCCCCAAACCAGGATGGCGGAAACGTCCAGGGGCGGGTGACTATCATGTAGTGTATCATAACAGTTGAGTATAAATGTTCAAAGCAAACACAACCAAAATATATATAATTGAAAAAGTTACATCATTTGTACGTATTACATGTTTCAAGATATCAATTACAATATGTTGTCAAAAGATTTGTTTAGACGCCTAAGCGTCCCATCCTCAAAGCCAGTTGTTACCAGATTTACTGATTTCCTAAGAATACAAGATATTTGAAAAGAGATTATCAACATTTAAGTTGGCGAGTTCATAAGCATTTGTATGTATATTTGTAAAACCTTTTCTATGAAATGTAGTAATGTTTGTTTTCCGAAAATCCTATATTTTCCCTAAAATAAGATGTGGCCTTAAATGAACCAAGACCGAAGCGTATAAGTAATTTTCCTACTTAAAATGATGTTATGCAATTTTGTTTGTATATAAAATTGTTTGAAGACTGTCTTTGCGTAAACTAAAAGTGTCGTTGTTTTATGTGAGTTTTCATTTTTATCTTATAACCATGCTTGACTAACCCAGACTGCCTTGTTCGCAACGTTCTTCAGGTGTCGATTTGGTTATGACACTTGTCACCCCCAGACCTGCCGGTCCAACTGTTGCAAGCAATTAAGGTGTGGGATTGTTAGTCCCAGTATAGATCTATACACAACTATCACACTCTCCTTACAAGAGACTCTGGTTATATTTAACATGACTTTCGTGTATACTTTATAAGGTACCGTGAAGACAAACTCACTAAATTTGATCAACGAGTTTACGTGTTTTTGTGCTAAAAATGTTTGTATAAATGATCATCCCCTAATACTAGGATACCTATGAAAACCGATGTGAAATCTTTAGATATGCATTTGATAATATTTTACCCTTTGTTCAACGGGCTACAAATGGGGTAAAGTTTCGTAAACTATATTTGTATATTCTTGATGTAGAAGACAAGTTTCTAAACAAAACATATATATGCAAATGGTTATATATATATATATATATATATATATATATATATATATATATATATATATATATATATATGTATGTATATATATATATGTATGTATATTAAAAGTGATTTGGTATGTTTCGTAATTGTTGTTCATATTCTTACGTTTTTATTAGAAATTTTGCATGAAATAATCCTTAAGTTTGACAGTAAAGACCTTTTTGTACTTATCACTTTTTGTTAAAATAGTAATTAAACATATTTAAATGATTGTGTTTTAACTTCCTTAATGTATAAACCTTGCTCAAAAATGTTACAAGGTGTTAAAAAATCTATAAACCACTTTTGACAGTTTTACCCTTTACTATCCCTGTTTTTAGAAAACTTATAGAAAAATCATCGTAATCCGAAAACTAAATCCGTAACCTCTGAGAGTTTAGAAAACGAGTCTACTTTGTTCCTAATTTTTATTATGAATTTTAGTGGTCTCAAACTAGTTTGAAAATGGTCATCTTCACAGACTGGTCCGAAATCACTTATGAAATGACAGACAGTTTTATAAAAATAGCATAAATTGTAGAAAAACCGTATGAACGCGTACGAGTAGTCCTTAGAAAGGTATAAACCTGAACTATTTTCATATTATACAGTTTTTAAATATATTAAGTTTAAGATGGTCAAAATAGTCCGTGTACAAGACTCAACTTTTCTGTAGAAAGCTGTCTTTTAAATTTAAGTTATGTTTAGTGTTCTAACTTGTATTCCCCCCCCCCCCCCCCCTTAAAACTTGAAGAAAACATGAAAATTTAGGGGTATGAACTCACCTTATGTGAATACTTGAAGAATTGAAGGTTGAAGATGAAGAACTTTTGGGTGTCAGTTTGATGCTCCAAAACAACCACTGTTTTGGCTATGTTGCTGTCACGAAAACTTCACAGCAAAAGAGTAAGAAAAATGTATTTTACTCACTGTTTTGAATCTCAAATTTTGATTAGCATAACAACTAACTTCCAGGGGTATTTGGTGCTTAAAATATCAAGCAAAAAGGAAGGTGTATATGGGTGAAATGGTGGCTGAAACACAAAGGGACATCAACCCTTTAGTTCACGGTTTTGATGGCTTTGGAAGGGAGTTTTGGTGGTTGAAAATGAGATGGAGGTTGAGAGATTTTTCCCTGGAAATATTGGCTGGATAAATTAGAGTAAAATGAAGAAGAAATCTCAAAATTATGAAGGAGGAAAGAGTGGAAGAGGATAAGGAGACAAACCTAGACTAGCTTGTAATGGGATGTGAGTTTAAGTGATGTGATCTTGTCTAGCCACTTGCTTGGTTGGTTTGTTAAGAATATAATTAGTTAACTAACTAACTACTAGTTACTTAGTTAGTTATAAGTTCTATTTATGGAGTGGGAATGTGTTAATCTAGAAAATTAGATAGGGATTAAGAAGTATTCTTAGTAAAATGTCTTAAGTGATTAAGCACCTATTAGATAAGTTGGCACTTATCTCAACCAATTCTCTTACCTTAATTGATTTAGACACCATATTCCTTACATGAAATCACTTTAATTCATGACCCATAACTAGTCATTCACTAGATAATAATACATATGTACAAATACATATGTATAATTAGTATAAAATAACAATGTAGTTTTTGTATATTTGACCTTAAATGTTTGTGTTTTATTCTTTTTTATTCAAAAAAACTTAAATACATTCTAATTATGCCTTATAATAATTCATTTTATATTTTTATTTATTTAAATATAAAATTTATTTACCAAGGTATGATTTCGTGACATTTAACCGGTTAACCATATCATTAAACACGTTTCGTCACTTTGGTTCGTATATTTGTCGAATTTAGATCATTCACCACTATTAAGCACAAGTTATATATATATATATATATATATATATATATATATATATATATATATTAACGTACTCATCAACTGGAGACATGTTGATACAGGAATTAAGTTTGTTGTGTTCCAACGATGTTATATGCTAATTTTCACAAACCGGTGATGGTTCGTAGTCATACGTCATAACAAAATTTATCATTAGTTACTTGTTTTTATATTTCACAAGAACTTATCTAAGTAAAGCATGTTAAATTCCTTCAACTATTTTTGATAAAATACTCATAGTGCTTAATAATCAAAACATAGCATCGTACGATCGTTCCTATTTTTACCAATTGTCACAGCTTTCCAGTGATGCACACCAATGGTTCAACCTCTATGCACTTTGTAAAATAATCAACCGCTACAACTAAGAACTTTACTTTCCCCGGTGCTTCTGGAAAAGGGCTTACGATATCGATCCCCCATTGATAGAAACGCCACAGGCTGTCTATACTTGTTAAATTGGACGGTAGTACCCCCTGTGCTAGCAAGAAAGTTTGGCATTCTACGCACGCTCGGGTTAGTTCGACAGCATCTTAATGTATGTATGACCAGTAGAGCCCCATGTGTAATATTTTACTTGTGAGCGCTCGCGCTCCCTCATGGGCTACCGTTGACCCCGTGTGGGCTTCCTTTAAAGCTTTCTTCCCTGACTCACTATCTATGCATTTGAGCCATGGAGCCGTATGACCTTTTCTGTACAGTGCTCCCCCCAGGATTGCATACTGGGGGGCTCTTATCCTTGTTTTCCGAGCCTCTCCATGATCGTCGAGGAGTATGCCATGCTGCAGGTAATCCATGATAGGCGTCATCCAGTTGGTTTGTGTTGTCGATAGAGAATCAACTTGGCGCTCGTCAATGATCCTTTCTTTTAATACCTCCACCAATACTTCCTTGGAAAGGTACCCGAAGCACGTTGATGCTAGTTTGTTGAGGGCATCTGCTCAACTATTGTTTCCCCTCGAAATCTGCTTTACTGTGAAACTCTTTAGTAAACTTGTGATCCGTTGCACTGCCTTAACATACCTTTCCATTCATTTATCCGTTGCTTCGAAATCCCTAGTGACTTGATTGGCTGCCAAGCGTGAATCAGTCAAAGCTATAACCCTTTCCGCCCCCATTTTTACTGCCAATCTGAGACCAGCCAACAAGGATTCGTACTCGGCTTCGTTGTTGGAGGTGCGAAAGTCAAATCGTAAGGCGTAAGTAATTTCTTCACCTGTACGGCTGGTTAGGATTTTCCCTGCACCCGAGCCTTCTTTACTGGAGGCTCCACCCGTGTAGAGGGTCCAATGATGATCAGTTTCTCCCTCCGGTCACCCTTGTCGGGTTGTGTCAATTATTTCTTGCTGGAGTTCTCCTGGGATTTCAAGCAGGAAATCCACTAATTCCTGCCCCTTGATGCTTACCCTGGGGTGATAGCTGATACCGTGCTCCCCCAACTCTATGGCCCATTTTGCATGTCGCCCAAATGTTTCTGGTTCAGAAGCACTTCTTTGATCAGGCATCTAGTTAGCACCTCTATCTGATGGGCCTGGAAATACCGACGGAACCTTCGTGCTGCATAGATTGAGGTGAACACTAGTTTCTCGATGATTAGATAGTTGATTTTGGGTCCCTGCTGGGCCCGACTCACAAAGTAGATCGGAAGCTGTCACCCTTGCCTCTCGACTACTAACACCGATGAAATGGCATCTTTTGATGCAGACCGGTAGACTCGCAACGTTTCTCCGGGAATCGAGCTAGCTAGAGCAGGGAGTGTGTGTAGCGCCTTTTTTATTTTTTGCAGCACGGACTCAGCTTCTGGTGTCCACTAGTTGTTATTCTTTTCTATGCACCCTTTGAGTGTATGGAACAAGGGCATGGCTTTTCCGGCTGACTTGGAGATGAATCGGTTGAGCGCCATTAGTTTTCCATTCAACCCTTGAGTGTCTCTTAGCGTGTTTGGCGAAGGCGTTTCCTCGAGCTCGCTTATCTTGGGTGGGCTCGTTGGATTCCCTCCTTTGTCACATAATATCCCAGGAATTGTCCTTCTTTTACCCCGAAGGTACACTTGGTGGGATTTAACTTCATCTTAGCTCTTTCCAAAGTTTGCAGCGTCTCCCCCACATCACGCAATAGCCTCTGCTCATCCGGGATTTTAATGACCATTTCGTTAACATAGACCTCAATGTTCCTGCCGATTTAGTTGGTGAACAGGGAGTCGACCAGCCGTTGGTAGCTCGCCCCAACATTCTTTAATCTGAATGGCCTTTTTGTGTAGCAAAAGGCGCCATGGTCTGTGTAGAAGGTTGTATTCTCTTCGTCATTTTTGCTCATTAGGATTTGGTGATATCCCTTGTACGCATCCAGGAAACATTTCCACTGGAAGCCTTGTAGGGACTCTACCTTCTGGTCTATCTCATATAACGGGTAGCAATCCTTGGGACATGCTTTGTTGAGATTTGAGTAATCAATACACATGCACCAACTACCGTCGTGTTTCTTAACCATTACTGGGTTGGCGATCCATGTGGGGAAAATCACTTCCCTGAGGATTCCGGTGCTGGTTAATTTGGACACTTCAGTATTGATTGCCTTGTTTCAGTCTCCTCCTTGGACCCGCTTCTTCTGCTTTATTTCCTTAGCTCCTTGTTTTATCATTAACTTGTGTTCTAGGATTCCTCGGTCGACCCCTACCATGTCTGTGGGCGTCTAAGCGAACACATGTTTATACTTCTGCAATAGCCGAACCAGTGCTTGTCTAGTTTTTACGGGGATGGTCGTCCCCACGTTCACCCGTTGGTCTAGGTATTCCCTGTTAATTACCTCTCCCTCGTTCAATGAGTCCGGCCTTGGACTCTTGGCTTCAGCTCAGATGTCTCTTGGTTGCATGATCTCATAGCATTTGAGCTCCCTTAGGGGAGTGGCTAGGATTGTTCCTGATCCCTGGCTTGTGTTGGATTTCATTATCCCATGGATTGTTGATGCGATTGCTCCGAACTTTAGCAGGGTCGTTTGTCCCAATATGATATTGTGTTCTTATGGGTTTCGTATGACCACAAAATCCACCAGGGCGGTCCGTCGCTTGGTTTTGTCTTGACTGATTAATGTAAACGGTAAGTGAAACGTACTTAAGGGCCACAAGACTGCAGTTGGACTTAGGCCTTCCTTCCACGTGTTTGGTAGTATTCGGAAACAATGTTCGTAGATGATGTCCGCAGAACTTCCCGTGTCGATGTATACTCGATGAACGATGGCATCTCGAATGGATCCCTGGATGACGAGGAGTTTGTCCCCGCTCCAGCCAGTCGGGTTTGGGTCGTTTATGGAGAACGTCAGTCCCTGCATTGCTTTTGTGATGCTTTGTGTGTCCACCATGTGTTCCGCTCTCCCCCTTTTATGGTGGATCGCAAGGATCTCCAACCTACGATTTGACCTTCTAGCGACATCCTTGGGGTTTTCTGCATCAAACTTGGCTCTTAGGCTCTTGGAAATTTCTATCATGTTTCCCTTTAGGTGCTTTTCCTCAATTTCCCTTTTTAGGACCGAACCGTTGATTGTGTCATGTGTCATGCTCTTGTGGTATTCACAATACCGCGTTTTAGTGCCTTTCGTCGTCTGTTTCTCATCGATGGTATAGACTTCTTCCCGTCTTCCCTGCCTTTCATCTTTAACAAAAGGTTTGAAACGACCTGACAACCGCCTATCTCGCCCCATGAACATGCCTCCCCCCCCCTGAGGATCGGGATGGTGAGTAGGGTGGTGGCCTCGCCTTCCAGTAGAGGATGTCATGGCATTGAGATATGCATGCTTCGATGCTTCACCTTCCTCTTGGCGTAAGAATCGCTCACTCACTCCTTTAGCTCTGCCCTTGTTTGGGGTTGCTTGCCCTTGGGTTTCTGGGATAGAGATCCTGGTAACAATCCCCAGGTGAATGCTCCTGCAATCAAACCTTCGTCGTGCCCTAGAACGTCTAGCGTTTCTTTAGTGAACCTGGCAAAATAGTCCTTGACTATCTCCCCCTCCGTTTTTTGCACCCAATGATCAAGTGGCAATCTCCCTTGTACTTCCAGAGTTGCATGAAATTAGTTAGAAAAAGGTACTTCAGCTGGCTAAAGTTGCTGATGTTGCCTGGGTGCAGTGTCTTGAACCATGTCCCTGTGTTTCTGTCTAAGGTAGTGGGGAAGTATGTGCACCAGAACCGTTCGTCTAGCTTGAGGGACGTCATGGTCCACTCGTATGTATCGATGTGGCTATCTGGGTCGGTAGTGCCATCATATGTCTTAAGGTGGGGCAGTTTGGCGGTGTTAGGGATTTCGTATTCCAGGAGCTCTTTGATGAACAACGATGTGACACTGCATGATAAACAATCTTGGTTTCGGGTTCGCTGAGTGAAGTGATACCCTGGCTGTTGGATTTCCAAAAAAGGGTTGTACTAACATGTTGTTGTAGGCTGTGAGGTCTGGCGCTACCGATCAGTAGAAGTTTCACGGCTGAAATGGAGTAGGGAAGGTGTGAGTCATGGTTGTTGTTGGGCCATGGGTATTTGTTGTTGGGCCATGGGTATTTGTTGTTGGGCCATATGTATTTGCTGATAAAACGCAAGTGGTGATATTGACACGATGCCCGCCATCAATGACGGATGATTCTGCAGTTGTGGTGTAACATGTGGGCCGAGTATAGTGTTGTTCGCATGCAAGCTGTTCACGAAAGGCGTTATGGGTGTTGTTTGGGGATTTCTAGAACCGGTGGTGTTAGGGAAAAATGGCAACAAAGTGGGTACAATGTATTGGTTAAGCACACCCTATTTGGGAATGGTGGGGGTGTTGTGTGGGCCGGAGTGGATGGCAATGTTTGATTATGGGTTAAAACCGATTGCATGATTGTTGTGATGGAGGGTGTCGGGTTATCTGGTGATGGTGTCGTCATGGGATACGGTGGCAAACCGTCGGATGACGGTGCTGCCACAAGAGGTGGTGGCAGGTCCCAGATGATGGTGTTAGTTCAAGAAACAGTGGCGGGCCACTAGATGATGGCGCTGTTGTAGCACCTGGTTCCTAGTACATATAATCTATCTAAGTGATTTACATTTTTAGCCTTGGACTCGGCGAGTTGTAGGCCCGACTCGCTAAGTAGAGTCGTGATATTGAGCATGTTTAAGTTGGCGACTCGGCGAGTCCACATTCTGGACTTGGCGAGTCCCCGCTGTCTGGATGAAACCCTCATTTCAAGGGTTTGCACCCTATTTAAACCACCATATGCGCCCCCAAGCTCGCCCACTTCACTCTCAGAGCAACCTTAGTCAAACCCGAACCTTCCCCTTTGTGATTTGAGTGTTTGTGTGTGTTTCTTTGAAGTTTTGAAGAAGAGAAGGAGGAAAGATCAAGGAGAAGGAGGAGAACAGAAGTTGTGAGCTCATTTCAGAGAATAGTCAGGTAAAAACTCGACCCCCTTCTTCTGTTTCTATGGTTGAACCTTCATTAGAGCATCTTTAAGACTTTTTGGAACCATTTATTGGATTGGTTGTGGTTTAGAGGACTCCTTGGTTCGTTTAGCCTTCAGATCTAACCACATCTGAGCTCTAGAGGCTCAGATCTACAACCTTTATGGGCCATTTTCATGAACAAGCCTAGATCTACACTTCTAACCCCATTAAAGTCCTTAAATCACTTGATTGAGCATGCATGCACATAAATTGGAAACTTTACATGTAAATCCTACCCTAAGAACCCAGATCTATGTATGGCATGAGCTGGATTCAAGCAAAATCGAGTGTATAGTAATTGCATGTGAACGACTCGGCGAGTTTTCCCCCTTTTTAGTGTTTGTTGAGTGGACTTGTGAGTCATGGGTGGACTCAGTGAGTCGGAAGCCAGACTCATCCATGGAGGGACTCGACGAGTCAATGCCCTGACTCGGCGAGTCCAAGGCAATCTTCTTACCTCAAAAGCAAACTCGGCGAGTTGTTCATACAACTCGGTGAGACTCAGCATAGAGTGTTCATCGGATGAAGATGAGCTTGACGAGTTGTTCATACAACTCGGCGAGTGTAACAGCCCGGAATCTCAGGTATTGTTAAAATTATGTTTTTGGGGTATTTTAAGAGGGGACTCGGCGAGTTGGAGCCTAGACTCGCCGAGTAGGACCGCAGACCTGGTCGCGGGTTCGCGACTGGACTCGACGAGTCCAGATATGGACTCGGCGAGTCTGCGCTATTTAGCGAAAACCCTAACCGTTCAGGTTTGGGACGTATAAAAGGGACTTATTGGCCGTCATTGTTCATTTTTAGCCTTCTGAGAGGAACCCTAAATCGATTGTGTGCATCTGGAGCAAGGTTAAAGGCCATTGGTGATTTTGAAGGAGTTGTTGTGCAAGGAAGAGAAGGGCTTGGCTAAAGGAACAGCAAGGGAGTCACGTTCTGAGGATTGGGGACACAGAGAGTACATTATCCAGGTAAGAATTCGAGTATACTCTGCTATGTTGATGTGTTTATGGAATTAGGGTTTATGGAACCCTTTTGTGACTAGATTGAATGTTACCCTAGTCCCCCAAACGATTGTAACCCTGTATTGGGACCTTTGGAGGTCCAGAATGTCCCATGCCTGTGCATTTCGGGAATTGATGAAGGTTTTGGATTGGAATCCTTATGCCTTAGGTCAATATGTATATTATAAGTCTTCGGGTGTATCATGAGCACCGAAATGAGGACCTTACGTGATGGATCAGTCTAGGAAGGCCAGACCCATGAATGGTCGGAGCAGTTCTGACCTTAGAAAGCAGTTTGAGCGGTTGCATGGCATGGACTCGCCGAGTCCGATGAACAGACTCGGCGAGTAGCTTGAAGAATAACTGGGACTCGTCGAGTTGTTCTTCAGACTCGGCGAGTTGAGTCAGGGTGGCCCCGCGATTTTTCCAGGAGTAACTCGTCGGGTCAAGGAGGATACTCGACGAGTAGAAGGGGAATCTTAGAGGATTGAAGGACGTCTTTGACTCGCCGAGTCGCCTTGGCACTCGCCGAGTCCGGTCGAGTTGACCGTTGACCATTGACCAGAGTTGACCTATGTGTGACTTCTTAGGGTCAGTTAACTTAGAAGATAAAAGTGTTAATAAGGGATATATGATGTTATAGGGAGTTTGTAGCTCGGTGGATCGAGCACGAGTGATTTCAGGATTTGCTAGCTTTCAGTATCCACGAGGTGAGTCTTCTCACTATACTGTACCCGGAAGGGTTTGACTGTGTGACCGGAAGGTTAGATATGATATGTGATATGTATGCTATATGTGGTAAGTCATTTGTTATATGTGCTATGTATGTCATGGGCCGGAAGGCGATTATATTATGGGCCGGAAGGCAATATGTTATGGGCCGGAAGGCAATATGTTGTGTGATGGACCGGAAGGTCGGCGTGGGTAGGGCCGGAAGGTTTACCCAGCAGGGACGGAAGTCCCCTGAGACACATGGACCGGAAGGTCGGGGCCTGGAAAGGCGTATGTGCGTAAGTTGTATATTGGGGGACTCACTAAGAATTTATGCTTACAGTTGTTATGTATGTGTTTCAGGTACTAGTGAGGACCGTGGGAAGGCGCCGGCGTGATCTGTACACACTGAAGGAGTTCGATAGGACGCAGGATCTGATTGCTGCGATGAGGTGGATCGCGGATATAGAGGGGTGCTTCTACACTTGTTCATGCCCGGAGCACCTGAGGTTACGGTTCGCTTTGAACCAGCTCCGTCTGGGAGCGAAGGATTGGTGGAAGTTCGTGACGGCGAACTTCACTTTGGCAGAGATTACAGCAGTGACATGGGAGGGGTTTACTGCTATGTTCAGGGACGAGTACGTTCCCCCGGTGGAGAGGGAACGATTGGTTCAGGAGTTCTTAACCCTCAAGCAGGGTACTGATTCTGTTGCGATGATCACGCGGAAGTTTCATGAGAGGGCGATGTTCTGCCCCGAGCCGGTGTCCACTGATCAGGCTCGGATGAGCCGGTACTTGGGTGTGTTGAGGAGGGATATCCGGGAGTTTGTGTCAAACTCCACCTACCATACTTTTGTTGAGCTTCAGGCGAACGCCAGGAAGCGCGAGATCGAGTTGGAGACCCAGGCCAGGGAGGAGGCCGAGTCTCAGCGGGTGGACCGGCGACCGGCTCAGTCCCAGCCGGCAGCCAAGCGGATAAAGTCTGCCGATTCGAGGACAGGAGGTTCGAAGGGCCGCACTTGCGGAAAGTGCGGCAAGGGTCATGATGGGGCATTTCGATCTGGTGCTTGCTACAAGTGTGTCAAGGAGGGGCACATTGCTAAGGAGTGCCCCAAGGGGTTTACGGTTTGCTTCCATTGCAACCAGACAGGCCATCGGAAGGCCGAGTGCCCTCAGCTTCTTCAGGGATCTGCACCTGCTGCCAGAGCTACTGCGACTCGACCGGTGAAGGCCGAGGCCCCGAGGGCTCGGGGAAGAGCCTTTCAGCTGACTGCGGAGGAGGTCCGCGCTGTGCCCGATGTTGTGGCAGGTATGCTGAAATTCATGTATTTATTTTAAAGTCGAGATGTTATGCTTATGTTATTATATGCGTAGGTACTTTCCTTGTGAACTCTATGCTTGCTCTAGTGTTATTTGACTCGGGTGCGAGTAGGTCCTTTGTATCCTTAGCTTTTAGTCAGCATATCAGCGTTAGTCGTGAGTCGTTGAGTCGGTCTCTGAGAGTTTCTATAGCCGACGAGAGAGTGATTTGTGCCACGGAGGTTCTCCGGGGATGCGTGCTAGAGATTTTCGGGGTTGAGTTCCCAATTGACCTGATTCCTATTGCGATGGGTGATGTCTGTGTCATCGTGGGCATGGACTGGTTGAGCCGATTCGGCGTTGTCATCGACTGTGAGCGTCAGCTGGTGACTATACGAGACCATAGTGGGGGAGTTCTTTCTGTGTACGGCGAGGGTACCCGTTCGGGATCAGCTTTTTGTTCGGCCGCTAGGGCGAGGCAGTGTCTACAGCAGGGCTGTAAGGGTTTTGTGGCGTATGTGATGGATACGCGGGAGGTTTCCGAGAGACCGAGGTCAGTGGAAGAGGTCCCAGTGGTGCGGGAGTTTCCAGATGTTTTCCCCGAGGAGCTGCCGGGAGTACCTCCTGTGAGGCAAGTAGAGTTTGGTATCGATCTGGTTCCGGGGGCCGCGCCTATTGCTAAGGTGCCTTATCGTCTTGCACCTCCAGAGATGCAAGAGTTGTCCTCGCAGCTCCAGGAGTTGCTGGGGAAGGGATTCATTCGGCCGAGCAGCTCGCCGTGGGGAACACCTATTCTGTTCGTCAAAAAGAAGGATGGTTCACACCGGATGTGCATTGATTACCGGGAGTTGAACAAGTTGACGGTCAAGAACCGTTACCCGTTACCGAGGATCGATGATTTATTTGATCAGTTGCAAGGAGCATCTTGGTTTTCCAAGATCGATCTGAGGTCAGGGTACCATCAGGTGAGAGTGCGGGATGAGGACGTCCAGAAGACAGCATTTAGGACGCGATATGGGCATTATGAGTTTGTGGTGATGCCTTTCGGGCTCACCAATGCCCCGGCTGTGTTCATGGATCTCATGAACAGGGTATGCAGGCCGATGTTGGATCGGTTAGTGATTGTATTTATCGACGACATCCTAGTGTATTCGAGATCTAGAGAGCAGCATGAGGAGCATTTGAGGGAGGTCCTTGAGGTATTGAGGTCGGAGAAGCTTTATGCAAAGTTCTCCAAATGTGACTTCTGGTTGCGGGAGGTCCAATTTCTAGGACATTTTGCTAATCAGGAAGGGATATTGGTCGATCCGGCCAAGGTTGAGGCTGTGATGAGTTGGGAGGTGCCGACGTCACCCTCTGAGACCAGGAGTTTCCTTGGGTTGGCAGGGTACTATCGGAGATTTATTAAGGATTTCTCCAAGATCGCAGTGCCGCTCACCAGATTGACCCGGAAGGGTGTTGCATTCTCATGGGGACCCGAGCAGCAGACTTCCTTTGAGACACTTCGCCAGAGGTTGTGCAAAGCCCCGGTATTAGCTCTCCCGGAAGGGATGGAAGATTTTGTTGTATATTGCGACGCATCGATTTCGGGATTGGGTGCAGTGTTGATGCAGAGGGGTCATGTGATAGCTTATGCGTCGAGGCAGCTGAAGCCTCATGAGGCGAGATATCCCACGCATGATTTAGAGTTGGGGGCAGTAGTGTTCGCTCTCAAGATTTGGCGTCACTACCTGTATGGGGTTCGATGTACGATATACACGGACCATAAGAGCTTGAAGTATTTGGTGGATCAGCCCAACCTAAATATGCGTCAGAGGAGGTGGTTGGATGTGGTCAAGGATTATGATTGTGAGATCCTGTACCACCCGGGCAAGGCTAATGTGGTAGCCGATGCATTGAGCCGCAGGGCGGAGAGCACTCCATTGCGAGATGTATGTTTGAGACTGACTGTGATGGCTCCAGTATTGGATGCTATTCGTGGGGCACAGGCCGAGGCTGTGAGACCAGAGATGCAGAAGAAAGAGCGGGTCGTTGGGTTAATTTCAGAGTTCGTTAAGGATGGACGAGGGCTTCTGACGTTTCAGGGTCGAATTTGGGTACCATTCGTGGGCGGTACGCGTATTACTCTGATGGAAGAGGCTCATAGATCGAAATTCTCGATCCATCCTGGTGCTACGAAGATGTATTTGGATTTGAGGAAAGAGTATTGGTGGCCCTGTATGAAGAGGGACGTCGCATGGTTCGTTGAGAGGTGCTTGACCTGCCGTAGGGTTAAGGCCGAGCACCAGAGACGGCATGGAAAGTTACAGCCATTGGAGATTCCTAAGTGGAAGTGGGAACAGATCACTATGGATTTCATCACCAAATTGTCGATAACTGCCAGGGGAGTTGATGCAATTTGGGTGATTGTGGATAGGTTGACGAAGAGTGCACACTTCCTTGCCATCAGCGAGAGTTCTTCAGCGGAGAAGTTGGCGGAGATATATGTGAGAGAAGTAGTATCTCGGCATGGAGTGCCGATCTCGATTGTTTCAGACCGTGACGTGCGCTTCACTTCCAGGTTCTGGAAGAAATTCCATGAGGAGCTGGGTACTAGATTGCATTTTAGTACCGCATACCATCCCCAGACAGACGGTCAGAGCGAGCGGACGATTCAGACGTTGGAGGACATGCTTCGAGCGTGTGTGTTAGACTTCGGGGGTAGCTGGGATGCGTATTTACCCTTGGCAGAGTTTTCCTACAACAACAGCCATCATTCGAGCATTGGTATGCCACCTTTTGAGCTGTTGTATGGTAGGAGGTGTCGGACCCCCATTTGCTGGGGAGAAGTGGGACAGAGAGTGATGGGCAGCACAGAGATCGTACTTCAGACGACAGAGCAGATTCAGCAAGTTAGACAGAGGTTATTGACCGCCCAGAGCCGACAGAAGAGTTATGCAGATAGGCGCCGATCCGAGCTTGAGTTTCAAGTCGGTGACTTCGTTCTCCTGAAGGTCTCTCCTTGGAATGGAGTGATTCGATTCAGGAAGAGGGGCAAGTTGGGGCCCCGGTATATTGGGCCATTTCATGTGATTGCAAGGATAGGCCGGGTAGCCTATCGTTTGGAGTTGCCAGCGGAGTTGGGACAGATGCACGACACTTTTCATGTGTCGCAATTGAGGAAGTGCATAGCTGATGAGTCGGCAGTGGTCCCATTAGAGGATATTCAGGTGGTTGCGAGCCTGAATTATGCGGAGAGACCAGTGGCCATCAGGGATCGGAAGATCAATGTTATGAGGAACAAGGAGGTACCTCTGGTGTTGGTTCAGTGGCAACACCGGAAGGGATCGGAAATCACTTGGGAGCCGGAACATGAGATGCGGGAGCAGCATCCGGAACTATTTTCAGAGTGAGACTTCGAGGGCGAAGTCTAATCCTAGTGGGGGAGAATTGTAACAGCCCGGAATCTCAGTTATTGTTAAAATTATGTTTTTGGGGTGTTTTAAGAGGGGACTCGGCGAGTTGGAGCCTAGACTCGCCGAGTAGGACCGCAGACCTGGTCGCGGGTTCGCGACTGGACTCGACGAGTCCAGATATGGACTCGGCGAGTCTGCGCTGTTTAGCGAAAACCCTAACCGTTCAGGTTTGGGACGTATAAAAGGGACTTATTGGCCGTCATTGTTCATTTTTAGCCTTCTGAGAGGAACCCTAAATCGATTGTGTGCATCTGGAGCAAGGTTAAAGGCCATTGGTGATTTTGAAGGAGTTGTTGTGCAAGGAAGAGAAGGGCTTGGCTAAAGGAACAGCAAGGGAGTCACGTTCTGAGGATTGGGGACACAGAGAGTACATTATCCAGATAAGAATTCGAGTATACTCTGCTATGTTGATGTGTTTATGGAATTAGGGTTTATGGAACCCTTTTGTGACTAGATTGAATGTTACCCTAGTCCCCCAAACGATTGTAACCCTGTATTGGGACCTTTGGAGGTCCAGAATGTCCCATGCCTGTGCATTTCGGGAATTGATGAAGGTTTTGGATTGGAATCCTTATGCCTTAGGTCAATATGTATATTATAAGTCTTCGGGTGTATCATGAGCACCGAAATGAGGACCTTACGTGATGGATCAGTCTAGGAAGGCCAGACCCATGAATGGTCGGAGCAGTTCTGACCTTAGAAAGCAGTTTGAGCGGTTGCATGGCATGGACTCGCCGTGTCCGATGAACAGACTCGGCGAGTAGCTTGAAGAATAACTGGGACTCGTCGAGTTGTTCTTCAGACTCGGCGAGTTGAGTCGGGGTGGCCCCGCGATTTTTCCAGGAGTAACTCGTCGGGTCAAGGAGGATACTCGACGAGTAGAAGGGGAATCTTAGAGGATTGAAGGACGTCTAGACTCGCCGAGTCCGGTCGAGTTGACCGTTGACCGTTGACCAGAGTTGACCTATGTGTGACTTCTTAGGGTCAGTTAACTTAGAAGATAAAAGTGTTAATAAGGGATATATGATGTTATAGGGAGTTTGTAGCTCGGTGGATCGAGCACGAGTGATTTCAGGATTTGCTAGCTTTCAGTATCCACGAGGTGAGTCTTCTCACTATACTGTACCCGGAAGGGTTTGACTGTGTGACCGGAAGGTCAGATATGATATGTGATATGTATGCTATATGTGGTAAGTCATTTGTTATATGTGCTATGTATGTCATGGGCCGGAAGGCGATTATATTATGGGCCGGAAGGCAATATGTTATGGGCCGGAAGGCAATATGTTGTGTGATGGACCGGAAGGTCGGTGTGGGTAGGGCCGGAAGGTTTACCCAGCAGGGACGGAAGTCCCCTGAGACACATGGACCGGAAGGTCGGGGCCTAGAAAGGCGTATGTGCGTAAGTTGTATATTGGGGAATTTGTTCCCAAAAACAAAACATGATAAAACAATGTTTACCAAAGCATTTCATAAAAGAAATGTATTTTTTCATTATATAATCAAAACTCGGGGTGTCATGTTCCGATACAGACCAATAAGCATAAACGATAACATTACAAGTCATTCAACAAATATATACATATACAGACTTGTAAACAAAACAACTTGATGGTTCATCCATCTTATACCCTTGTGCCACTTCCTGTAATACAAATAAATCTGAGTGGGTCAGGCTTGGGAGCCTGGTGAGCATATAGGGTTTTCAACCCACAATAAATAATTATATTTAATTCCACCAACCAACAATAACCCAATTACCCATTCCCGTTATTCTCACTTTATGTCCACAAAATAACTAACACAAGGGACTTAGTCTAAGAATATTTCATCGGGGCGACAACACATGCTTCGGGGGTTCCTCAGCAATATAAGTCATATAAGGCAACCATGAGGGGATGGAGTACAACGAATGAACACCCAAGTCCATTAACACCTACAGATGGCGAACCTGCTAATGTTTCCACAAGACTATCTAGAAAAGTCCGTGGTCGTCATCTAAACTCCGCTAGATGACTAAATCAAACAACAAAGAGGCCTCTCATCTGTTTATTACACACCAACTATCTACCCATGTTCTACCCAACATATTAGTAGATAAAAATATACATTTTTATACATAGTTTAAAAACCTGTATAGCATGCTTTAATCAATACATATTCCACATAACAGATGAGGCACACACACACACATAACACGTATTTCATAGAGAATAATCATATCTATGAGATAGAAGAAAGTGAATACACATTCACACATATAAACAACAATATACTTAATACACTCAAACCATACTTGTATTATTATCGTGTTTATGAAAGGTAGTATACACTCACTTGATCAGAAGATGATCGGACAGCACTACGACTTGCAAAAGTAGTATCTCTCTGCAGATCTGGAAGATCTTCACAAAAATCGAACTTCTCGCGGGCAGAGCTTCGGCTCAGGAATCACGCTCTTCGGGATTCTCGGGCTTCGGATCTTGCTTCGGGACTCGGGAATGATACCGGGGCTTCGGGGTACTTCTGGCACGCAAATCGAGGTAAAACGGGAGAGAGAAGAGAGAAAATAGCAACCCTAAACGGCTAGCCCTTCAAATTTATTTATAGGGCAAATTTGGCCCTTGCCACGTCGTGGCAACCTTTTTCCACGTCGTGGGCTTGGTCGTCACTGCATGCGTCATCTCAAGTTGCATCTGGGGGCCTTCCGGAGGTGACAGGAGATTTGCCACGTCGTGGCACTGCTTGCCACGTCGTGGTCTCTGACAGTTTTGGGGTTTCGCGCCCCGAACTTCAGAAATTCATAACTTTCGCATACGAACTCCGTTTTCGACGTTCTTTATATCGCCGCGAAGGTGAGATTATGCTCTACAACTCTCGTTTAGACGCCATTGGATAATTTTGACTTTATTTTTAATATATTATAAGTATATTACTTATATATTATCTTTAGTAGGCCGGGACAGGAAAACTTCGTTCGAAATTCATAACTCCTTCATCTGAACTCCGTTTCCGTCCGTCTTTTCGTCGTTGCACTACTATCGATGAGATCTTCAATTCTCATTTAGATCACTAAGGATAGATATCTATCTACCTTAAATTCACTATTTACGTCGCGTTGGGTCGCGCTGGGTCGTGCCGGTTCTGTCGCGAAACTTTGACAGGTCATAAATTCTTCGTTATAACTCGGATTTTGGCGTTCTTTCTATGCACGGAAACCTCGTTTCAACTACTACAACATTATCCATAGATATCGGCTTTATATAACATTTCATTTTGACGCTTAGTTTTTATTCTTAATTAAATTAAGACACACAATTAAGCACATAACACATATTACTCAAATTATACACTTCTATTATTTCAAAACGGGTTACAAAGGTTAACCTAGACTATTACATTGCTAAAAAATGGCAAGCCCGGAAACACAGGCGTTACAATTCTCTCCACCTTAGAATGATTCCGTCCCCAGAATCACACATCAACAAACAAATGCGGATAGCGACTCAACATGTCACTCTCCGTCTCCTAGGTGAGATACGGCCCATTCGTGTGTTTCCATCGGACAAGCACTAACACGACCATCTTGCGTCGCAACTTCTTTGTCTTTCGGTCAACGATTGCCTCTGGTTCTTCAATCAACCTTTTGTTCTCACCGATTCTCAATTCAGAAATTGGAATTATGTCAGGAACTTCTCCCGTGAACTTCCTCAAATAACACACATGAAAAGTGTTGTGAATTCCATTCAGTTCTTCTGGTAGTTCGAGCTTGTAAGCTTGGTTCCCAATCCTCTGAAGAACTTTAAACGGTCCAATAAACCTTGGACTCAACTTTCCCCTTTTACCAAATCTTATAAGTCCCTTCCACGGCGAGACTTTAAGCAAAACCGAATCTCCAATTTCAAAAGTCATCGGTCTTCGCTTCTTGTCAGCATAGCTCTTTTGACGATCCTGAGCTGCTAACATTCTTTCCCTAATTATTTTCAACTTTTCAGCAGTTTGATGGACCATCTCGGGACCCATAAACTGCTTTTCTCCAGCCTCAAGCCAACAAGACGGCGTACGACACTACTGTCCATACAAAGCTTGATAAGGTGCCATCTTAATGCTCGAGTGGAAACTATTATTGTAGGAAAACTCTACCAATGGTAAATGTTCATCCCAATTACCTAGGAATTCCAAGGTACATGCTCTCAGCATATCTTCAAGTGTTTGAATTGTTCTTTCACTCTGATCATCAGTCTGCGGATGGTAAGCTGTACTTAAACATCACTTGGTACCCATTTCCTCTTGTAGACTTTTCCAAAACCTTGAGGTGAAACAGCTATCACGATCCGATACAATCGTTAATGGAACACCGTGAAGCCTCACAATTTCCCTCACGTAAGAATTCGCAAGCTTTTCCATAGACCATTTCTCCTTGGCTGCTATGAAATGCGCACTCTTAGTGAATCGATCAACGACCACCCAAATCATGTCGTGACCATTCTTTGTTCTGGGCAGTTTAGTGACAAAATCCATAGCAATGTCTTCCCACTTACCCATAGGCACAGGCAATGGTTCTAAACTCCCATACGGTTTCTGATGTTGTGTCTTGACTCTCGCACAAGTCACACACTCGGCCACATACTTTGCAACATCAAGCTTCATCGTCGGCCACCAGTAGTAGGGTTTCAGGTCCCTATACATTTTAGTGCTACCGGGATGAATCTAGTACATGATCTTGTGAGCTTCTTCCATCAGAAGATCCCTAATTCCTCCTGACTTAGGTACCCAAATACGATCTTGGAATACCTTCAGTCCATGACCGTTTGTACCAAACACCAATGTTTTACCCAAACGTTCCTCCTTTCGGTCATTTTTCTCAGAAGCTTCCTCTTGAGCTTTCTTTATACTTTCCACAATGGTCGAGACAACTTCAATTCTCAACACTCTTGGCCTTTTCCTTTCAAGATTGACTTTCCGACTGAGAGCATCAGCAACAACATTAGCTTTACCGGGATGGTAAAGTATCTCGCAGTCGTAGTCTTTAAGTAATTCTAGCCAGCGTCGTTGTCTCATATTCAATTCTTTCTGACTAAAGAGATATTGGAGACTCTTATGATCAGTGAAAATTTTGCACTTCGTGCCATAGAGGTAATGCCTCCATATTTTCAGAGCGAAAACTACCGCTGCCAACTCCAAATCATGAGTCGGGTAATTCTTTTCATGCTCCTTCAGCTGTCTAGACGCATATGCTATCACCTTTTCTCTTTGGGTCAAAACACAACCCAATCCAACCCCAGACGCATCGCTATAAACAGCGAAGTCTTCAACTCCATCGGGTAAAGAAAGTATCGGTGCCTCGCATAGCTTCTTCTTTAGCTTCTCGAATGCTTCTTTATGCTTATCACTCCAAGCATAAGTAGCTCCTTTGTGGGTCAAAGCTGTTAATGGAGTAGCAATCGAAGAAAAGCCTTGGATAAACCTTCGGTAATATCCGGCTAATACTAAAAAGCTTCGAATCTCCGTGGGACTTTTCGGTTGTTCCCACTTCATCACAGCTTCAATCTGTGCTGGATCAACCATTATCCCTTCTTGGTTGACCACGTGACCCAAGAATTGGACTTCACGAATCCAAAAATCACATTTGGAGAACTTTGCATACAGCTTCTCCTGCTTCAAAACTTCTAACACTTCTCGCAAGTGTCTGCCATGCTCCTCCTGGCTTTTCGAGTAAATCAGAATGTCGTCTATGAACACTATCACAGATTTATCAAGGAAAGGATTACAAACCCTATTCATTAAATCCATAAATGTTGCCGGAGCATTGGTTAGTCCAAACGACATAACCAAGAACTCGTAGTGTCCATATCGCGTTCTGAATGCAGTCTTCTCTATATCTTGCTCTCTTACTTTTAGCTGATGATATCCTGACCTAAGATCGATCTTCGAGAAATAGCTCGAACCTTGAAATTGATCAAATAGGTCATCAATCATCGGCAACGGATATCTATTCTTTATTGTTGCCTTATTCAGCTCCCTGTAATCAATGCACATTCTCATACTTCCATCTTTCTTCTTCACAAATAACACCGGAGCTCCCCAGGGTGATGAACTAGGTATAATGAAACCTTTGTCCAATAACTCCTGAAGTTGCATCATTAGCTCCTTCATCTCCGTCGGTGCTAATCGGTAAGGTGTTTTTGCTATTGGCGTGGTCCCTGGTAACAAGTCTATTCGGAACTCTACTTGTCTATCAGGTGGTAATCCAGGAAGATCTTCAGGAAATACTTCCGGATAATCACACACCACTGGAATATTCTGCATCACCTTCTTTTCCTTCTTAGCATCAATCACGAATGCTAAATATGATGTACATCCCTTGGTCAAACACTTTCTGGCTTTCATTAGAGAAATGATTCCAGAATTTACTCGTTGTTTGTCCCCGTACACCATAAATGAATCCTTCCCAGGCGGGTTTACTTTAACTATCTTCTTCTTGCACAAAATTTCGGCATCATTGGCGCTAAGCCAATCCATTCCCAACACGATGTCGAAACCATTAAGTTCGATAGGCAATAATTCCTCGTGAAACTTATTCCCATTAAGGTCGATTAAGATGTTTTTCATACGACGGCTAACAGGTACAAACTTGCCACTAGCTACTTCGACTAATAAAGCATTATCTAGTCTATCAAAAGGCAAAGCTAGCTTTCTACCAAACTCATGCGAAATAAAGGAGTAGTTGGCTCCAGAATCAAACAAAATTTGAGCAGGTAATTTGTTTACGAGAAAGGTACCTGAAGCGGCATCAGCTTCATCTTTCGTGGCCTCGAGTGTCATCTGGAAGGCTCTCGCCTTCGGCTTTGGTGGAATGTTGGGCCTAGCTGCCTCCTTCTTCTTCGGACAATCTTTCAAAATGTGCCCCTCTTCATTACAACCAAAACACATCCTTTTGTTGTTCGGACACTCATTGGCAAAATGTCCAACCTTTCCACACTTGTAGCAGGATACATCCTCGCTACATTTCCCAAAAGTGCTTCTTCTTACACTTATCTCACCACTTCGCTTCGCCTCCTTTTCCTCCACCAAACTTTTTCGAATCAGATTTCGAAAATTTGCTTTTCTTACCGGAACCAGATGTTCCCTCAAACTTTCTTTTCTCACCAACCTCAACCTTATCGGTGGTTCTCCCCTTAATCATGTTCTCAACAGACTTGGCATCCCAGATAGCTGCCTCTAGAGTATGTGCCCGACGTACTGGCACCTCATACTCCCATGGGAGTCCCTTCGCATACCGGTCCACCTTTGTCAGCTCGTCTAGGACGATACGCAAGGCAAACTCCATCTTATCGGTGAAGTTATTGGTGTATTCATCAACTGACATTCTGCCTTTCGTTAATGCCAAAAACTTATTCTCTAACTCCAACAAATTTTGAGCCGAGCAGAACTTGCGCTTGAACTGCACCAAGAACTCTGCCCATGTCAATTGTAGTGGCTCATTAGGGCTTAACGTCTTCCCTAGAGTGTTCCACCAACGAATGACTCCACCTCGGAATTGTCGCACTGCATAGATAATCTGCAACTTGCCTCTACAGCCACATGTCATGAAAGCTAACTCCATTTCGGAGATCCAATCCATAACTCCAATCGGATCCTCCTTTCCATTGAAGGTCGATGGTTTGCAAGTTAGAAAGTCCTTGTACTTGCATCCCATTCCATCATTCCTTCCATCATGGTTGTTTTGCCTAACTATCGGTGGGTTGGCTTGACCAACAGACCCACTGAAGTTTCCACCTTCCGAGTGCCCTTCATTTAATTCAGGCTCTTCCACACAAATTGACAGTTCTTCACGATTCTGTTGAAGCAACCGTCTAGTTTCATCCATCTGACGATCCAACATCGTTTGAATCATCATTTGCACACCAGCCATGGTTATTGGCTCAGGTGCTGCTGCTACGACATGTATTTGTTCAATCACTGGTGGTTGATTCCTGTTTTCATCAACATTTCCAACTCCACTTCTTGTTCTCACCATTTTGATCTACACACCAAATAAGGTGAAATTAGATCCTCATTCACGATAGATATTCAAATCATCCTTATCACTCCGAAACGTTTACATGCTAATTCTAATATCGTAGACGCACGCTTAGAATCCTACACACATAAAGTTTCTAGATCCGGTCGCCAACAGACCATAGATCCGAACAAATAATATCATATATGGCAACATATAACATTTAGCACATAAAGTATTTTAGGCAACTTTCCTAAAATAAACTAGTGCTCGTGTCTAAAACATAACAGACACATATCTCAAAACTTCACTTAGCATTCTAAGTTTAAGTCTAGAAATCCTACAAATTCCTAGTTCGCTTAAACTAATGCTCTGATACCAACTGTGACATCCCCAAAATCTCGGCCAGAAAAGACCGATTTTCATTTATGCTTTTTAAACATTTTCAGAGTAAATCCTTTTGATTTGAAAGAGTTGCGGAATTTGTTCCCAAAAACAAAACATGATAAAACAATGTTTACCAAAGCATTTCATAAAAGAAATGTATTTTCATTATATAATCAAAACTCGGGGTGTCATGTTCCGATACAGACCAATAAGCATAAACGATAACATTACAAGTCATTCAACAAATATATACATATACAGACTTGTAAACAAAACAACTTGATGGTTCATCCATCTTATGCCCTTGTGCCACTTCCTGTAATACAAATAAATCTGAGTGGGTCAGGCTTGGGAGCCTGGTGAGCATATAGGGTTTTCAACCCATAATAAATAATTATATTTAATTCCACCAACCAACAATAACCCAATTACCCATTCCCGTTATTCTCACTTTATGTCCACAAAATAACTAACACAAGGGACTTAGTCTAAGAATATTTCATCGGGGCGACAACACATGCTTCGGGGGTTCCTCAGCAATATAAGTCAAATAAGGCAACCATGAGGGGATGGAGTACAGCGAATGAACACCCAAGTTCATTAACACCTACAGATGGCGAACCTACTAATGTTTCCACAAGACTATCTAGAAAAGTCCGTGGTCGTCATCTAAACTCCGCTAGATGACTAAATCAAACAACAAAGAGGCCTCTCATCTGTTTATTACACACCAACTATCTACCCATGTTCTACCCAATATATTAGTAGATAAAAATATACATTTTTATACATAGTTTAAAAACCTGTATAGCATGCTTTAATCAATACATATTCCACATAACAGATGAGGCACACACACACACATAACACGTATTTCATAGAGAATAATCATATCTATGAGATAGAAGAAAGTGAATACACATTCACACATATAAACAACAATATACTTAATACACTCAAACCATACTTGTATTATTATCGTGTTTATGAAAGGTAGTATACACTCACTTGATCAAAAGATGATCGGACAACACTACGACTTGCAGAAGTAGTATCTCTCTGCAGATCTGGAAGATCTTCACAAAAATCGAACTTCTCGCGGGCAGAGCTTCGGCTCGGGAATCACGCTCTTCGGGATTCTCGGGCTTCGGATCTTGCTTCGGGACTCAGGAATGATACCGGGGCTTCGGGATACTTCTGGCACGCAAATCGAGGTAAAACAGGAGAGAGAAGAGAGAAAATAGCAACCCTAAACGGCTGGCCCTTCAAATCTATTTATAGGGCAAATTTGGCCCTTGCCACGTCGTGGCAACCTTTTTCCACGTCGTGGGCTTGGTCGTCACTGCATGCGTCATCCCAAGTTGCACCTGGGGGCCTTCCGGAGGTGACAGGAGATTTGCCACGTCGTGGCACTGCTTGCCACGTCGTGGTCTCTGACAATTTTGGGGTTTCGCGCCCCGAACTTCATAAATTCATAACTTTCGCATACGAACTCCGTTTTCGACGTTCTTTATATCGCCGCGAAGGTGAGATTATGCTCTACAACTCTCGTTTAGACGCCATTGGCTAATTTTGACTTTATTTTGAATATATTATAAGTATATTACTTATATATTATCTTTAGTAGGCCGGGACAGGAAAACTTCGTTCGAAATTCATAACTCCTTCATCTGAACTCCGTTTCCGTCCGTCTTTCCGTCGTTGCACTACTATCGATGAGATCTTCAATTCTCATTTAGATCACTAAGGATAGATATCTATCTACCTTAAATTCACTATTTACGTCGCGCTGGGTCGTGCCGGTTCTATCGCGAAACTTCGACAGGTCATAACTTCTTCGTTATAACTCGGATTTTGGCGTTCTTTATATGCACGGAAACCTCGTTTCAACTACTACAACATTATCCATAGATATCGGCTTTATCTAACATTTCATTTTGACGCTTAGTTTTTATTCTTAGTTAAATTAAGACACACAATTAAGCACATAACACATAATACTCAAATTATACACTTCTATTATTTCAAAACGGGTTACAAAGGTTAACCTAGACTATTACATTGCTAAAAAATGGCGAGCCCAGAAACACAGGCGTTACAGGTAGTAACATGAAAACCATAAAACTAGGGTTGAACTCTAACTCTATCGGAACGTCTAAGAGGTAAGGACTCGTCAATCGGTTCAACCGGAGTTTCCTCCTCGGGTTGAGTGCCAGCGGTAGAGGTTCCTTCATCTATCGACTCTTGAATCTCTTCAAGCTCGATTTGCATCCCACTGTCTCCTTGGCCTATGAGTTCTCGCTCTCGGAAAACTCCTCTCCTCGCAACAAAGACAACATTGTCCTTCAGTCTATAGCAGAGATATCTAAAGGATTTCTGCGGGTTGCCGATGAAAATACATCGCTCACTTCGAGGTTCGATCTTGTCGTGAGTATCTCGTCTTACGAAAGACTCGCAACCCTAAACCTTGATATGTGCCAACGAGGGAGCTTTCCCTGTCCACATCTCGTGAGGTGTTTTGGTAACGTTCTTAGTAGGGACTCAGTTAAGGATATGGGCGGCAATCTCAAAGGCATACCCCCAAAAAGAGATAGGTAGTGAAGCACGACTCATCATAGAGCGAACCATATCCAATAAGGTTCGATTACGCCTTTCTGCCACACCATTCAACTGCGGTGTCCTAGGAGGCGTCAATTGTGAAACTATTCCACACTCCTTGAGATAATCGTGGAATTCAAGACTTAGGTACTCTCCTCCTCGATCGGATCGAAGCATATTGATTTTCCTGCCCAATTGATTCTCCACTTCATTCTTGAACTCTTTGAACTTTTCAAAGGTATCTGACTTTTGCTTGATTAAATAGATATACCCATATCTACTATAGTCATCAGTGAAAGTCACGTAGAAGTGGTTCCCATCCTTCGTGGTTGTTCTAAACGGTCCACATACATCGGTATGTATTAGATCCAATAGACCCTCACCCCTTTCACATGTACTCGTGAAGGGTGACTTAGTCATCTTTCCAAGCAAACAAGACTCGCACGTGTCATCTTCCCTAAGATCGAATGACTCCAACACTCCATCCTTTTGGAGTTGGGCTATGCGTTTCTTGTTGACATGTCCAAGACGACAATGCCACAAGGATGCTCTATCCATACTATTGGAAGAATCTATGTTTAAAACATCATTTCCTAAGTTATCAACAATCATAACAGTTTCATAAATTCCATTACATGGTATAGCTTCAAAATAAAAGACACCATTTAGATTAGCCAAAATAGAACCATTCTCATTATTAAAAGAAAATCTAAAACCTTGTCTAAACAAACCATGAAATGAAATGATGTTTCTAGCCATTTCTGGCAAATAGCAACAATTGTTCAAATCTAAACATAAATTATTCCTAAGCACTAAAAAATACACTCCAATCTTGGTCACAGGCGACGATCTTTTGTTCCCCATGATTAGATTGATCCTTCCTTGCTCCACATCCCTACTTCTTCTTAGTCCCTGCACATTAGAAAAAATATGGTAACCACAACCGGTATCAAGAACCCAAGAAATAGCATGATTAGAATCGTTAGATTTAATTGTGTATATACCTACGAAAGATGGCTTGATCTTTCCTTCCTTGATGGCTTGCAGGTACTCTGGGCAGCTTCTCTTCCAATGTCCTATCTTATGGCAGTGGTGGCACTCTGCCTCCTTTGGGTTAGGGCAGGGCTTAGCGGGATCAACTTTGGTCCCACTAGAAAAGGCACCATCTCGGGCTTTAACCTTGCGATAGTTCTTAGACGAAGCCTTCCTCTTCTTTCCCTTTCCTTGACCAATAGCCAAGACAGGAGCAGCGGATGGATTGGGAGTTGGTGCAACAGACTTGTCTTTGAAGTTGCTCTCAGCGACCCTCAAGAGACCTTGGAGTTTGCTTAGGGTGACCTCCTCTTTGTTCATGTGGTAGGTCATCCTAAATTGATTATAGCTCGGAGGCAAAGAGTGAAGCACCATGTCGATCGCCAAGTCTTCCCTAAAGTCAACATTCAACTTGCGAAGGCGGTCGACATACCTTTGCATCTTTTGCAGGTGCACGGTAAGAGACTCTCCATGACCCATCTTAGCGGAAATCATGTTAGTGAAAATCTCATAACGCTCTTGTCTCGCGTTCTGGTGGTATCTCTCCAATAAGTCTTGATGCATTTCATACGGGTACATGTCCTCATAGGACTTTTGGAATTCGGAGTTCATAGTGGCTATCATGATGCAATGTACCTTCGTTGCATCGCGCTCATGAGTTTCAAAAGCGGTCATTTCAGCCGGAGTAGTGATTTCAAGGTTGATTTTCTCGAGCTTCTCATCGAGGACATACTCCTTATCCTCATAGCAAGAAATGGTGTGAATGTATCTTATGCATTCGCTAAAGTTCGTTCCATCGAAAGTGACCTTTTGGCAAAGGCTCATCAATGTGAAAGAACTAGCAGCAACATTGTTTGCGTTCGACATCTACAAATAGAAAGGACAAAGATAGATTAGAATATGAATCCCTAATTATCACCCAATAAGAAAAATTAGGGCTAGGATCCAACAACAATATTTACATATTAGAAAAGGGATGCCGTAATCTAACATGCAAATAAATTGAAGGTAAGTGAATGGCGATTCACTAATTCTCCACCGTAAAAACCTAACTATAAGTCCTAAATGTATTGAGAATTCCTAGGTTCGGATGAGATTCATTGAAACTATTCAATGGCATGTTTAAATCTCGATATGCCCCTCTTGTTTGTGACTGGGATACCGAGGATCACAAAGCGGGTGTGAATTACCATGCAAATTCACACGGTGCCTTCATTGTAACGATCACCTATTCGATGTGCCGGTAAACCACACACGCTCCATCGAACTATGATAAACAATGAATCACCCTTTGCCACCTTTGCTTAGAACCAATTAGTGTGCCGGTAAACCACACACGCTCCACTAACTTCTTAGCAAGGGTGCAAAGTGTAATTTCATGGGATTGCATCAATTCATTTTTCCTAAAGTAACTAAGATTGGGAAATTTTATAAAAATGTGTAGTTACTTTGTATTACATATTATACTTTTAATGAGAGGATGCGGTTGCCCTATCCTACCTGTTCGGCTAACGACCCTCGACCGATCAAGCAAGCGGTGGGTGTGAGTGTACACCCATTAAGCGTCATTTTATAGGCCGCAACCTTATACCCACCTTATAGATCGGCTTCGTGAATGAGGCCTATTAACGGTAAGACTAGCATTTTAGTTATATATATATATATATATATATATATATATATATATATATATATATATTATTCTTGTAATATTATATTAGTATAGGGTTGTATTTTAAACCTTTTAAAAAAACTAGGGTTTGAAATTTAAATTGTCTAAATTAAAACTTTTAATCACAAAATATAAATTTCAAAACTTGAGGACAAGTTTTAAACATTTAAAACATGGAGGATCAAATAACAAATAATTTTAATTAACAATTAATTCCCTAATTATCTATATTTGATTTATTCAAGATTTTGTGCAAGATAATTACCAATTTAATCAAAATAATTAATTAATTATCATATAAGGAAATTAAATATTTTATTAGTTGATAAATATCTTTAATTAGATCAAGATTATATTCATATATATCAAAAAATCGGATTAGGGTTGATCTAATATGATTAAGGTAAGTTTCCATAAGATAATCATGGAAAAATCCCGAATCTGGCCATTCCTGACGCTTGGACTCGCCGAGTGCACCAAGGGACTTGCCGAGTCAGGCCAACTCGCCGTGTCCACTATGGAACTCGCCGAGTCCATGACTCAGAAACACAAAAATCGAATTTTGCAGTTAAGTTTCAAACAAACAAGCAACAATTTAATAGAAACCAAGCTAGGCTCTGATACCACTGATGGGTTTTAGCCATAAGAACTTTCCTATGTGCGCATGCAAAACCCTAATGCTTGGATCCAGGCTTTCTAATTAAACATGCTTTGAATCCAAGACTTCTAATGACTAATTAGGTATAAGAACAATACAAAATCAGATCTAGAAGCATACCTTTGGATCTCTTGTTTGATCTTGTTGTCTTGGAGCTCTAGAGTCACAATTGTCACTCCTCTAATGGCTTACAAACACCAACTAGCAAGGAGGATGATTTGAGAGAGAGGAGAGGGGAGGAAATTCGGCCATGGATTCTCTACTTGAGATGAGATACCGATTTCCCTTTGCCATAGGGTCTATTTATACTTGTAGACTCCTTAAGGGTTACAACTTAAACCCTAGTTGGATAATCTTTCCTTAAAGCAATCCAAATTCATTCCTTAGATAACCTTGGACGATTTTAAGCTATCCTTAGCTTCTAGAATTCGTCCATCCTCTATCCAATAAGGATTTACAGTCTAAAGTTTAACTATCAAACAATTGACACTTTATACCCTCTTATTTAATTAATCTCTTTAAGTCACCAAATTAATTCTAATTAATTTATGACTTATATTAATCAAATAACAATATTATTATTCTTTATATTATTCTCATAATATATTAATAATATTTATTCTCTCTCTTAATAAATCATCCTATCAAGTTGCTATGGTGAAGGCAACCCAAAAGGACCATACACAACCGGGTCAAATACTTGCCTAATATAGTTGTAGCCTTAGACCTATTCCAACAGTATGTTAGATGATTGTCTCTGTGATATTCATCTAGGGTTGCTACCACCTGTGATATGTTTATGTGCTAGTATGATATGATGCTATGTGCTAGTGACAGTAGAAGGAGATAGTCCCCAGATTACCGGTTGATAGGGCCGAAGGGGCGGTCATGCCCAGCCATGCTAGATAGATTATGTGATATGTGTTATGTGGTAGTAGTAAGGGGGTGAAATAGTCCCCAGCATCCGGTCAAGAGGACTGAAGGGGAGACAAGCACCCAAATATGCTAGTCAGTATCCGGTCGAGAGGACCGAAGGGGAGGCCAGCACCCAAATATGCTAGTCAGTATCCGGGCGAGAGGACCGAAGGGGTAGGTCGGGCACCCAGATATGCCTGACAATATATGTATGTTATGTGGTTATATGGTATGCGGTACGGTGGGGGAATTCACTAAGCTTCGTGCTTACGGTTTTCAGTTGTTGTTTCAGGTACCTCTTCTGCCAAGGGGAAGGAGCTGGCGCGGTAGCGGCGCATCACACACACTCTTTTGATTTCCGCACCAAGAGTTATTCTGGGATTTTGTACTCTGACATTTTCATGTTTTATGTTTTGGTTTACAGTCACGAGACATGTTTTATTAAATGATATAATTGTATGATATTTTGTTACCATCTTTTGCAAATCACTTAATTAAAAATGAAATTTTTGGCCCGTATTTTTGGGATGTTACAGCTGCTCCAAGAGATGGTGGTGGCCCGTTGGAAGGTGGTGCTGCTGGAGTGTTGGTTGTTTCCAACAAAGCCATCGGGTGTATCGGGCTATGCAGTGGTTCCGATGGCTCACCCATCGTCTCCTTCGTCATGCATGGTTAGTTTGAAAGAGAAAAAAGAAGAAAAAGGGTTTGCGTATCTGTTGTCACACAAACGGATGGCGCCAAATGATGCGACCTGCCTGTGAACCACCTTGGCAACTGAGAGATGGTCATCAGAATAGAACCTGAGAGGTCACAGAGAGAGAAGAGACATCAGCCACTCTTTGGGAGGAGGTCCCGGAAAGATGCTCCGATGGTCAAGTTAGTGGGATGAATCTGAAGTATGGAGGCGAATGATCGGGGAAGAGAATAGCTTACCTCTCAAGGCAGAGTAATCGCCCTTTTATACTGAGGATCCTCCTCGGTCTGTATGAGGGACAAGGACTGCGATCCTGACAGGATCCGTCGTCCTTATTGGAGAACCCTGCTCCACATTCGTGTCCAATCCAACGATTGGTCCAGGCGATAGTGCTCTGGCCATGCTCTTTGTCGCCTGGAGCCGTTATCCTTAGACTGTAGCTAAAGGACAAATGCTTGGCGAGGGCGGACTTCCTACGCGGTCGCCTCGCGGGAGTTTGGGGTTGCCAGAGCGCTCGAGTCGCTGGCCCGGGCTTCGCTAGGAACTCCTTGCCAGGGGTTCACTTTTTTCTGGCCCACTCTGATGGGTGCATCATCATGTATTTAGTGGAGCGTGTGTGGTTATCCGTCACACTAATAGTGATTATAAAGAGTAATAATAGGCATCTCGAAAATTATCATTGTTAATGGAGCGCATGTGGTTAGCCGGCACATGAACTAGAGATGATAAATGACATCGAGAGCGTCAAACATATTTGTATGGTTATTCACATCTTGTTCGTGATCCTCAGCATCCCAGACACAAATAGAAGGGCATAATCTTAGATTAAACATGTCATTGATAAGATTCAATGAATCTCAAAAGATCTAAGAATTTCATATTTCGAAATTGGTGAATTGCTTTTACCTACCTTTCATAAATTCACAGTAAGATTACAACATCCCTCTTCTTAGTTGTGAATTGTTATATTGGATCCTAGCCTTAAATATTAATTATGGGTTAAAATATTAAGGATTTATATCATCTAACTAATACTTCTTTTTATCTATAGATGTCTACTTCTGGTGATGCTTCTACTTCTCAAAACTTTTCCCACATCTTTTCACTCATCTCGATTGTGTCCAAGGTGACATTGAATGGAACCAACTACAATGATTGGATGTGAAACATCAAGATGGCTCTTCGATACACATGAAAATAGTATGTCCTTGAGAAACAACTCGTTGATATCGATGAGGCCACAACTACTCCTGAAGAAATAGCCTCCTACAATAAACATTATGATGGTGAGACTAAGGTTGCTTGCATCATGGTTACCACCATGATTCCTGAGATGCAGAAGTTCTATGACGACTACTGGCCGTACGAGATGAACTTGGATCTCTTGGAAAATTTTCATAAGAGAGCTTGTCAAGAAAAGTATGAGGTCGTCAAAGCTCTAATGGCTTGCAAATTGAAGGAATGAGAGTCTGTCTGCAACCACGTGCAAATAATGCAAGATAAGCAACATAAGCATTTAAAATTGGAACAACATAAACTAGTTTTATTCCCACCAAAGGATCTACTTGCAAAGTTTGGAAAGAAAACAACAATCATATAGTGGAAAAAGATTAACAACCTTTGTAGTCATTTGAGTCCTTAAGTGGAGGCTTGAAAGTTGATGAAGAAGGAAAGGATCCAAAGAATAGTCATTTTATATCTATGCACCAACAAGTCACCAAGCCACTATGTAACATCTCAAAAATACGGATAAAATTTTTGTTTTTAAATTTCATTCAAAACATACGATAATCATATCAAAAAAATCGAAAGTGTATCATAACAACATTTTATCAGAGTACAAATTCCCAAAATCACATGATGCGGAAAATCATAGGTGGATGCAGTGCGATCAGGCTGGGCCCTTCCCTTTTGAGCTGGAGGTACCTGAAACATAAACTTAAAACCATAAGCACAAAGTTTAGTGAGCTTCCCCAAAGTACCACATACCATACAAACATACAATCAAGCATATATGGGAGCTTGTAATGTAACGTCTCAAATTTATGAAGTAAAAATTTCATTTTTACTTCAACCAAAAAATTAATTATCTTTAAGTCAACATTCAATATCCTTTTTCCAAATATTCAAAAGTATTTTATAAGAAAACTGTTATCAGAGTACAATCCCAAAATCATCATAACACGGAAACATGGGTGGATGCGCTGCGATCAAGCCGGGCCCTTCATAACCATAAAAATCATAAGAACAAAGCTTAGTGAGTTCCCCAAAATACCACATACCGCACATATCAAACATATAATGGACCCCACCCGATGAGTATAACGGGGCTCGCCCTAACTCGCATAACGACCCCCGCCCACTGAGTATAACTGGCCTCTCCCTAACTCGTACAACGAGCCCCGCCCAACATACAAATGTACAAGTATAACAAGTAATAGCATTTAGAATAACCATTGGGTCCCGCCCACTAAGCATAAAAACACATACACATGCAAGAGTCACGCAGACATCTAGCTCCCAAACATAATAAACCATGCGTCAGTATTGGTGCCTTTGACCCGCTAAACATGGTTAGGAAGACTCACCTCGATCCGTTAATAATCAAATGACTGCTTGGGTCGTTGAATTGGATAACCTCGTGCCAATTAACAATAAATACAAATATTAATCAATAATTAACCCGGTAACCCAAAATCCAAGGCCCACTCCATCATCCAACTTCCTAAAGGGTAAAAGACCATTTTACCCTTTTCTTACTTGGTCCAAAACCAAAGCCCAGATCAATAGCAACAAAAGCCCATTATGGCCCAATAACCTGATTGTGCCTTAAAACCATCATAGACCTACTTCCAAGAAAACCCTTAGTCTATCCATGACCCAAAGTTAGAAGTCCGATGACCTAAAAAGGACCAAACCTTAAAAAGGCCAAAAAGGACATATTGGGGAGTACGCCCTGCATACTGGAATGGTACGCACCGCGTACTCACTCTCGAAGCATAATGTACAAGTTGATAATGCATGAAACCTTCATTACGTTGAGTGTACTTCCTGTGTACGCCCCAACGTACTCATCAGGGGCCCAAAACTCTGAATTAAGTTCTTAATGGTTAAGACAATGACTTCCAAACTTAGATATGACTCTAATGAGATGTCTTGACATGTAAAGTTGGAAACTTTACTCCTTTTCCATGGATTAATGGGACCAAAACCTTAATAAAATCGATAAAAAACACCCAAATTCATGCATGGTCCAAAATAATTCATCAAGATGACATTTTTATGAACAAGGGACCTCCTAAAGGCCAAGATCCAACATTTTAAGCTCTTGAAATAGCTCATACTCACAAGGATGACTCTAAGGACCAAAATGAACCCAAAATACTCCTTAAACTAGATCAATCACCTAGAGTCATCAAGATAGAAACTTTATACCTCCAAAAGGTAGATCAAGATGCAACAAGCCTAAATCTAGAAGCTTCAAGTAATCCCACACTTCTCCAAGAAGTTCCTTTGTTTTCTATGAATACCAAAAAGCATGAAATACCACCAAAAGCTCAAAAACCACTAAATAGTGCTAGGGTTTCGTTTCTAGGGTTTAATGGGATGTAGGTTGAGGATAATAGGGTTTGGTAGTGAGTTAAGGAGCTTAAATAGGGTCCAGGACCCTAAACTAGGGTTTGGGTCTGACCGGAGTATGCCATGCGTAATTATGGTACGCCCAGCATACTCCAAAGAACACCCGTGATGTATCAAATTAGTACGCCCAAAGTACATCTTTATACACCCCGCATACTGGACTTAACACTAGTATGCCCAACGTACTAGGTTTAACCCTATAACCACCAAACTTCTGAAAACCATAACTTCTCTGTTATAAGTCCGTTTCCGACGATCCTTATATCCACAGAAAGGTAACGAGAAGCTCCACGCTTCTATCAACTCATCCTTGCCTTAAAATTTCCTAAACAAAAATCCAATATTCATAAAATCCCGAACTAACACTTTACCGATATACCCCTTGGTTCCAAGACATAAACCGAACACACAAAACATCTAAATTACATTACCTACATCCCAAATGGGTCTAAATATCTCTTTCCCCAAAGGCTCTAAGCCTGATGATAACCGATAATCAGGCCGCAACTCAAATTAGGAAACGATACAAAACAGGGTGTTACATGTTATCCCCTTCGGTCTATTTCAACTAGATACAATTAATCATATAGGGGTGCTTGCAATCCCCTTCAGTCTATTTCAACCGAATACAATCAAGCATATATGGATGCTTGCAATCTCCTTCGGTCTATGTCAACCGAATATAGTCAAGCATATCTAGGTGCTTGTAATCCCCTTCGGTCTATTTCAGTCGGATACTGGGTCTATTTCACCCCTATCATTACCACATAATATCATAACAAACATTACAGATTCATTAAGCAAATACATGCAAATTGACAATTATCACAAAGACAATCATCATACTACATCATAAACTAGTGGGCTGACATTGGTGCCTTTGACCCACGGATACAGTGAAAGAAACTCACCTTAGACTGAAGGTATCAAATTATACTCGAGCGGCCAACTCACAAAATCCCCTCCCTAATTCACAAGTGTAAAACCCTAATTAGAAATTAGGTCAATGGCCTAACCCAAGAGCCCAAACCCTAATTCTTGACTTAAAATAAAATGGATTTCTTCACCCTTGCCTCATTGGGCCTCCCCCACCAAGGCCCAATCCAAATAGCCCAAAGGCATTCCAAGCCGAACTAAAAGACCCTAAGGCCCAATATGGGCCCAAGAGCTCCAAAATGGTCCAAAGTCCATAAACGTCCTGCTACAACAAGTAGGCTTGAGGCCCAAACCTACACAAGTCTAAAGGCTCAACTAAACTCGAGCCCAAAAACCTCATAAGTCTACGGACTGCATACGCACGACGTACATGGCTCATACGCACGACATACGTTGATGATCCAGAATCGGGGTACTGGCCCAATACGTGCAACGTACTTAAGAGTACGCCCAATGTACTGGTCAATCAGCTCAAAGTGGCTCCAATGTCTTAATCCATTAACCTTTAACATCCAAAACTTAGATCCAAGCTCATAAAAGTGTCTTAAGCCATAAAGTTGCAGACTTTGTGCTTTTGCACGCTTCAATGGGACTCAAAACATGAATTAAACCTTCTATCTCTCTTAAAAGGTCACTAACTCATGCATGGTTGAATCTTAACCTTCAAGATACGATTTTTATGTCTTCATGCACTCCCAAGAGTAAAAAAGGACAACTTAAATGGTATGGAGTAGCCCATACTCCAAAAGACCAAAAGATGATAACTTCTACCCTAAACCTAGACCTAGGCTTAGAATGAACAAGTTCCAGAGTTTATACCTCCAACGAGCTAGAAATGATGCACAAACTCTGGATCTTGAAGCTTCTCCTTCTTCTTTGCCTATCCTCAAGTTCCTTCGTATTCAAAATCACAAAAGAACACCAAAAAGCTCATTATAAGCTCAAACTGCAATAAAGATAGCTAGGGTTTCGAGATCAGCACTAAAAGGCAATAGTCACACCACCAAACCAGACGACGGAAATGTCCGGGGGTGGATGACTTCATTCGTAGTATCACAACACATGCATTATAGTAATCAAAGTACAAAAAATCATTGTATTAAAAAGTATAATTTTATACATGTGCTCAATCATAGTATATTGACACCAAAATAGTTATAACAAAACATAGAAGACTCGAGTAAAAAACAACACCATCTTCTCAAAAGCTTGGGGAGTACATGCTACTGATTCCCTGATAATACAAGTAATTTGAAAAGCGAGTATCAACATAAAGTTGAGTGAGTGCATAAATATGTATGTTTTGAAAGCATGTTTTCTGTTCTTTGCATATGTAAACCGTTCCTAGAAAATCCTATATTTTCTGCTGTATATGAAAAGTAGTTTTAATCTCATAAAACTGTTATGTTTGTAAACCAACGTTCTGTATTTGTATTCCTTTGTAAACCTGTAAATGTGAGTGTGCCTGGCTCCACCAGTTGTTATTGTAAACTGTATGACCTGGTCGATAACAGCTTTTCCTTGTTCCTCGTTATTGTTGGATTAGTGTCTAAGTCCATAACTATTTTGGTATGTACTTGACCCGATGGTGCATGGTCCTTTTGGGTTGCCTTCACCAAAGTAACTTGATAGGATGAATTATGGAGAGAAAGGATTAAATATGATTTATTAATATGTTATGAGAATAATATATTAAAGGAGAAATCATATTGTTTAATTAATATTAGTCAAGAATTAATTGGTAATTAATTTTGTGACTAAAAGAGATTAATTAAACTTAAGGGACTGGAATTGTAATTATAGGATAATTGCAATTTGGGCTATGGATTGTCTTAAATTAAGGAGTGGACGAATTCTATGGGGAAACCCATAAGGAAATCGTCCAAGGCCCTAATTAAAGGAGTCCATGGGTTGCTTAGGGCTTAAGCATCCAAATTAGGGTTTCCTTGTTATATAACCCTAATAGCCTCACTATAAATAGACCCCTTAAGGACCAAAAACGTGGCTAAGCTTTGTTCTAGAGTTTCACACGTTTTTGGGCAGCCTCCATCCTCTCTCCTCTTCATCCTCTTGCTTATGGTGTTTGTGAACCATTATAGGAGTGACATTTGTGACTCTAAGCTTTCTAAAGTCAATACAAGGAGATTTGGGATTGTTATTGCTACATAACAATCAAGGTAAAATCTTAAACCTATTCTCATGTTAATATGATTACTTGAATGCTAGAATTAGGGTTTATAGTCTTGGATAAGTTGCATGTACAATAGAGAAACCTAGATCCAAGAATTAGGGTTTGTATGAGCACATAGGATGTTCTTAGGACCAAAACCCATCAGTTATGTACCACACGACGAACTAACACTGAGAGGGCTCTATCTGTTGAGCCTCCTGTGTCCAGATTGTAGAAGCTTTGGTCTCCTAGGTAAGGATGGTTCTGACCTTGTTCGTTACTGCACCTATCTAAGTTTATCGCCCACAGAGGTGTCGGACCTTGGAAATTTTGTCATGGATTGGGATTCTGAGCAACTGGTGGTGGATTGTAGGCTTTTGATCCTGAATCAGCATTTTTGGAAGAATCTTCTGCAAAATCATCATCTAGGGGGATTTCATGATTCTCTTATGGCTCTGCTTCGATCCATTCTCCATTGCCCTGATTGGGAAAGTACTGGTCTCCAGGTAGATGGAATCCAACCATTGCTATCTAAACGAGAATAAGGATATAAGAAATATCTAATATAATTAGTAAAGATAAATTCCAAATACTAGTTTCTACAAGAGAAACTTACAGTTAACAGATAATGAATTATGTTCGGTATAATTCCTACTGAGTCCTTCTATAAGCACATAGTGTATACCAATTGTATACAACTTGGGTCGAATAGTCCTTCGAATAAATGATCCTACTCCAAATCCACATCCAAACAAGGAAAAGGAAATAAAGCTTAGACCAGTCATTCTGAGTCTATACAACCCTCATCATATAGTATGTTCTTAGTATATAGTACCTAAAATACTCCAATAGTATTTTAACTTTTATTTCTGTTCCAGAGTTCTTCTGTATATGTATAGTTGGTAAGTTTTAGACTTGTCGCAACACGACCATCACTCCCAAACACATGTTGGTTATATCTCAAACCAATATAGTTGATCAGGCTATATTAATCCCATATATGATTACATAACTGTCCAGGTTTGACTGCAATGTCCAACATCCAAACACTTCTGAGTTGTTATAACTGTGAAACTGTTCTTGTATGTATGAGTGTTAGTATACTTATTGTAAAAATATTTAAAATTTTAAAAGTATACTTGTAGTTAGAGCTCTCAGCCCCAATGTATTTATAGTTTGTATATCTTTTATGAATTAATATACTGAGTTCACTATAAACAATGTTCTGATACAAATCTGTCACACCCCCAAACCAGACGACGGAAACGTCCGGGGATAGATGACTTCATTCGTAGTATCACAACACATGCATTATAGTAATCAAAGTACAAACAATCATTGCATTAAAAAGTATAAGTTTATAAATGTGTTCAATCATAGCATATTGACACCAAAATAGTTATAACAAAACATAGAAGACTCTACTCAAAAACAACACTATCTTCTCAAAAGCTCGGGGAGTACCTGCTACTGATTCCCTGAGAATACAAGTAATTTGAAAAGAGAGTATCAACATAAAGTTGAGTGAGTGCATAAGGATGTATGTTTTGAAAGCATGTTTTATGTTCTTTGAATATGTAAACCATTCCCAGAAAATCCTATATTTTCTGTTGTATATGAAAAGTAGTTTTAATCTCATAAAATCGTTCTGTTTGTAACAATGTTCTGTATTTGTATTCCTTTGCAAACCTGTAAATGTGAGTGTGCCAGGCTCCACCAGCTGTTATTGTAAACTGCAATGTACTACTGTAAACTGTATGTTTGTAAAACTGGTACTTTGAAAATGTGCTCATGTTTTAGTTAATTGCACTAACCGCATTGTTAATATCTTTTTAATGAGTTATTATAACCATACTATGACTAGATGGCCTGAAACAAACGCTTTGAAGGCGTTTAAATCGTTGATAACAGTTGTCACTCATAGGCGTGTTTGCCCGACTGTAGCTAGCAGCCTGAGTGCGGGGTTGTCAATCCCAATATAGATCTATACACGTTTGTTTCGATCCTCGACTGGAGATTCTGGTTATAATATCAGGACTTTAACTATGTTGTTTAAATGAATAAACAACCTGAATCAGTTGACTCATAAAAAGCATATAGACGTTACGTGTATAATAGTAATGAGAACCCAATCATTCTAAAATAAATGTTTGATAGTATGTCCCTTATTTAGTATTGAATCAAACCCATGTTCTTGTAAAATAGTGCAAACCCATGTTCTTGTAAAATAGTACAAACCCATGTTCTTGTAAAACAGTGTACTCTTGTATACTTGAATTATGAGTTAGTGTTCTTGAATCATAAATTATACTTATTATAATTTATATGTACTTTCTGTATAGATGCTAACTGTTCATGAATGCAACCCCTTGTTCGACATGTTACAAAGGGTATTGAAACTGGATGAAATAACCTTTATATTTATATTCATATACAAATATATATAACTAAAATTTAAACGACACTCGGACAAATAACCGATACCCTAAATCCACATCCAAACAAGGAAAAGGAAATGAAGCGAGTTATCAGTCCTAAGCCTTTTAAAGCTTTTATATATATATATATATATATATATATATATATATATATATATATATATATATATATATATATATGAGTTTTGGGGAAAAATATAAGTTTCTAAAACATTTGGAAGAGTTTAATATTTTGAAATACTTTTGATGACTTGATGTCATTTTAACACAATTTCAAACCTTTTGATTTGAAAATCACTGAAATCCATTTTGTAAGACATTTTAAAACCATTTGTTTGTAACACAAAATCCTTGTGTTAGACTTGTATCCCCCCCCCCTTTAAAACTGTAAAACTATGAAAATACGGGGGTATGAACTCACATTTTGGAAGGTGATTCAAATGATGATTTGGTATAGGATGTTTAGTTCCATAAGTGAAATCATGTAGCAAAACAAATCCGATATAGCAATTTATATAACATATATGCATCCAATTAGCTAAAGCAATCATATGAATGATTAGAAACTAGACTAATTTGTAAGTATAACTTACAAATTGGAGTGTTAGAAGCTAAAATGGAAGCTGATAGGTGAAGGGTTCACAACCCAGTGTTCTTGAATGAGTGAAGAACACTTGATGATCCTAGACCAGTTACTAAGAAGATTCAAAGGTTTTCAGGTGGTTGTTTTTCGTGTTCTTCGCGTGTTCTTCCTGAAGACTAGTGAAATCAAATGATTTTCATCCTAATATAAGAAGATTGAATGATGTTCTTGAAATGATAACAAGATCAAGAAGTGACACCTGTTAGATCTTATGAAGAACTAGTGATTTAACACTTGAATATGATGAGAAAGGATGGATATAACATCTTCTTGAGGAGAGAGGTTGTTCTTCATGTTCTTGGTTGATGATACTTGAGAGAAAAAGACTTGAAATGGTGTTTGAAAGTGTAAAAAGTGAAGAAGAATCGGATGAAATGCTTATATATGCGAGGGTTCTCGGTCCGAGGGGTTCACGACCTCGGTTCACGGCCGAAGGGGGTTTGTGGTTTGCGGTCTCGGTTCGCGGCCGAAGGCACTAAACGAGTTCACGGCTTTGGTTCTTGGCCGAAGCGTTCACGGTCCGAGGTTCATGGCCCTCGTTTGCGGTCCGAAGGGAATAAGATGCGAATGTTCTCGGTTTTTAAGCATTCCCTTTCTTATTTCACCCACATTTATTCTAAGGATTTTTAACAAACAAAGGTTATTATTTTAACCTTAATGCAAACCTAGAACAATAAAGAAGACTTTAGTTGACCCAAGTTTGACTTTGGTTGACTAGGTTGACTTTACAAGTAGAAAATAACGGGATATTACATTAATGGAGGCTGATAAGGTAAAGAGGGTGAATGGATTAAGGTTCTTAAATAGGGTGTGAACCCTAATATTTAGGGTTTTCCTCTGGCTTGAGTACGCCCTACGTACGCATGGGTACGCCCAACGTACATAGGGATCACCCTGTCCACGCATGCAAAGGGAGTATGTAACATCCCAAAAATCCAAGGTAAAAATTTCATTTTTATTATAGTCAAAACACTAATGTAAATTATCTAAACATTTTGAAAACATTCGAAAAATAAAACAATTACTAGAGTTTATTCCCAAAATCTCATGTTGTGGAAAATATGGGTGTATGCGCTGCGATAAAGTCGGGCCCTTCCCTTTCGAACTTGAAATACCTGAATCCATAAACCAAAACTATAAACATAAAGCTTGGTGAGTTCCCAAAATACCACATACCATATATACCAATCGATCCATAAATAACATTCCTATCATCAAGCCATACATATCATACATATATCACAATCAATAAAAGCGCTATGTGTCATCCATAGTCTTGCAATTATGCCACGAGCCGCCTCGTGGTCTTCCTTGTCAGGCCGGGGGCCAAAACCTTGGGTCTTATAGATAAGTGGCAGGAGCCACCTCATGGTCTTCCATGCAAGCATCACAAAGACAACTAGCGTACAATCTACAACTACATATCTAATAATTGCCAGAGTTCAGACTCTGGTCTTTCATACAGGTTGCCAGGAGCCGCCTCCTGGTCTTTTATACAACTGTCAAGGGTTACCCCCGGGTTTTTCTACAATACATAAACCAAATACGCCGACATTGGTGCCTTCGACCCATAGAACAGTGAGGAGACTCACCTCGAATGCAAAAGCTCACTAAAAGAATTCCCTAGCTACTGCCCTGATGACACTTCCGAACTATCAGATCATAATAATATCCAATTAGTAATTGGACTCATTCCAAGGCCCACCAACCAAAATTGGGGTAAAATGACCATTTTACCCCTGACCCTAACATGAATCAAAACTGAGGCCTCATTCCAATAACCAAAAGGCCCAAAACTGAAAGATCCACAAAGACCCACTAATGGCCCAACTTTCCAAATTGGGCCCAATACCATATGGGCCTTATCCTAAGCCCATATCTTCCTTAGATACAATTCAGATTACCTCAAGCACCCCTTGGGACAAACTTGGTCAAAGACATAAGCCAAAAGACAAGATCCATAATCCATATTGACCCAACTCGCCGAGTTGTCTAATCAACTCGCCGAGTTCTACATCAACTTAGAAACGGGATAAACCAAAACAACTCGCCGTGTTGACCCACAACTTGCCAAGTTCGCCCGAGACCTAACAACTTAATACATTAATCCACCTTCATCGAATCCAAGAACTCCAAAGCTCAGATCTCGACCAAAAATGAGTTCTAAAAGTGTAAAGTTTCCAACTTTACCCCTAGGAACCATCGAAATGGGTCCAAATCCAAACCCTAGACTTAAAAGAGTGAGGGCTTAACCATTAAGCACTTAATCTCCAAGAATAAAGCTCCAAATTGCAGACCTGACCCCCCTAGAGTTGGAAAACCATGTAAAGTTGCCAACTTTACATTCATACATGCCTAGGAGAAGCTCAGATGCCCAATAAAGGCTTAATAAGGGACTCAATGAATGCATGAAGCCCTTAAATCCATAAATTTGGTACCTTTTATGCCAAAAGAGTCCATGTAGACCTTAGATCTGAAAGAATATTCATTAGGGATGTCCTAATCCCTAACATTCACCCAACCATGGGTAAAAACCATAAAATCTAACCCAAGAAGAGATCTAAGCAACTAATAAGCAAGGTGGGAACTTGACACCTCAAAACTTGGCAAATGAGACAGAGATTCTGGATCCAAGACTTCTTCTTCAAGCCAAGCAACTCCTAATTCCTTAGCTCCTTCAACATGCACCAAAAATGAACACTCAAGGCTCTCCTCAAGCTCACACACTCAACAATGGAAGATAATGCCCGATTTTAGGGTTTCTGTATAGAGGAGGCTGGTAAGGAGGCTAACGAAGGGACTTAAGGCCTTTAAATAGGGTGCAACACCCTAAAAATTAGGGTTTCACAATAAACTTTTAACTCGCCGAGTTCCCTTCACCAACTCGCTGAGTTGGTCTATAAAACGCGTGTCCCAAAAGCCTCCAACACGTCGAGTTTCCCACCATCAACTCGCCGTGTTGGCCCCTAGGAAAAAAGGAATTTATTTCCACAATTAACCTTCTAGATTCCAGGTGTTACAAAGTATGTTGTACATACCTTGTGTACGCCCAACATACTTGAGTATAGTCCAAGGGTAAAAGAGGTTTAAATGGAAGAATTTTACCTGACGAATCCAGACGTTACACACTATAATATGCCAGTCTATCAGTTGTATATATATATATATATATATATATATATATATATATATATATATATATATATATATATATATAAAGAGGCGTGGGGAGGGGGGGGAGGGAGCCTAAAAGCTACGACTTTTAGGAGAAAGAAAGAGAGAAACGCTAGCTTGTTTCTTTAACATATGAACTCTTATATACTTTCATGCATGATATAATGACCATACTTTCATTAAATGCATGAGCCATGCTTGTAAGAAGGCATGGGTGAAATAATAAGGTTCCGTTTGATAGTTACTGACTGAGAAAGTGTTGTTTGGGTTAGTAATACCGACTGAATATGAAATCATGTTGTTTGATTGTACATTTGACTGAATATGTTGATCGATGAAAAATGACCATTTTACCATGTTGGTCTCTATACAGTGATGGATAAAGTTGTTGAAGAGTTATAAAAACATACATGTTTAAGCACGAATTTGATTTAATATTTAGAACAAGACGTACATATAATATTTTTGTACCCAAAATACCCCTGCTCATTAAATGCCATAAAAAACAAAACAAATCAATAATACACCAATTAGTAATCCAAGACCATTGATTGAACAATTTTCTCTTGATGTAGATATTTCAAATCAGATTGAGATTTTCAGAAGCCATCGGTTTGTACTTCAATATCAAGTTCATAAGGTAAGATTATGAAACTATGATGCAAGATTTCTTCCCAGGCGGATGAAAATGGTGACAAGGACAAAGATTTCTGCAAAAAAAGAGATAGAAACTTGTTCAAATTTTAAAAAATATAATCAATTCCGCATAATTTTTTCCTAAATAGTCTAATAGACTTGAAACATATTATCACTAATTATAACAAGTTCAAACCCCACAAGAGGAAAAACACAGAAACATATCATAAGTGCATAGTGATTGCTCAAAGTTTAAACTCCAACACAGGAAAAGAACACAACAAAATTCTTCTTAATGGCTTCAATTTTTGATTAAAAAAACATGTAGCAGATTCATAAAACTTAATTTCAAAGATGTTCCTTTTAGTTTCTTGACAACTATCTTGCCATCCAACTTGTTTTAAAAAGAACAACAATCCTATTTGGACCATTCAATTAGGTAAAAAACTACATAGCATCATTAGCAACGAGCACAACAACAAAAACATCTCAGCAAAATACAAAATCGAAAAACTCACAGCAAAATCGAAAAGGAACAACATTTCACAGCAAAATCGAAAAGGAACAACACAATTCACAACAAAACCGAAAAAGGAACAAGTTGAAATCTCAGAAAAAATAGAGCAAACATGAAAATATACCAATCTGGTAGGAAGCCCTGTGCTTTACCACAATTTCATGAAATCGATTTTATAAGTCGAATCCCAACAATTGATTAAAGAGGAAGACGACCGGTAGTGGTGGATAGAGAACTAGAAACATCAATTTCATGAAATTTATTAAAGCATCATTAAATAGGAAGAGGATCGTTGGTGGTGGAAGGAACATATCAATCGATTGAAGGAGATATGGATGAGTAAGGGGGCAAGGGTAAACTGCGTCTATTTTTCTAGTCAACTTCTTTTTGTAGCTGACAAAATCAGATTGTTCTTACGGAGTTAGATGCCCAAAGTTAGATTAGCAAACAACTTTTGCTGACCGAATCATCCAAAAACATCTGACCCTACTGGGTCAGACACATATCAAACGGGCCCTAAGTCAAACAAGTAACAATCCCACTTCATAAGGGATTTCACAACAACAAATGGAGGTGATAGGATGTTTATTTGTCTTTAACTCAAGCTCATGACTAACTAGTTATATGTCACATTTAAATGAAATACCGGGTGTCCAAAAAATGTTCATGGCATATATATTCATACCATATAAATTGTTTTCCTTAATTATTATTTTCCAGAAACAATAATCTATAATTAAATACAAGTGTTGATTATATTTATTAATCATTATATTATTTTATAAATAATCAATTAGTGTTTACTTGTTTTAAGGTGTGGCCCTATATGCTTATATGTTATTAGCAACTATCATTTCATAATGATTCTTGCGTGTAAAGACTTTTCACCTTTGGTTGGTTTCGATTTATTTATAAGTACAACTTTAATTGTTGATAGTTACAAATTCGAGTTAGATTGTTATTTAGAGGGTTTTTTTTTGCCAATGACCAAATATATTCATATATTAACATGGTGGAAGGCTAATGGTATTAAATATCATATTTTGCAACAAGTTGTTAGAGATGTTTTTGCTATACTAATGTCCATAGTTGTTTACGAATCAACCTTTGTATTGGTGGAAGATATGTCACTCTTCATCGTAATAGGATTCATCAGGATACATTGGAAGCATTAATTTGTGTCCAAGATTGACTATGAGATGAGAAACTAGGTAATATAATCTATATTTTATTTTATTTTCTTTAACATAAAATATTTTGTTACACCATTTATATTTGTTTATTTTTTTTATTGCTAAATATACATCTTGTAACGTTTGAAGTTATAAAAGATGATAAATCAGATCCAAACTTTGTGGTTTTTGATACTTAATTTATAAAGAATTGTTGTTTTTATTTAAGTTTTTTTTAACAAACTTGATTTATCTTTTTAATTATTTAATGTATGAGAATGAATTATGAGTTGTTGGATGTCTTAGTTAACATGATTATTATTATATGTGCATATTTTTATATATATATATATATTTTAAGTTAAATAAAAATTTTTGGACTTTTTTTACTAAATGGAATCTATCGGGTATTTTTTCTACTTGAACCCATCGAGGATTTAGCGAGGCGGGGACGGTGTGGGGATTAGAGTTTGGGTGCAGGGACGAGTACAACAACCTCTGCTAATATCCATCCAGTTTGCATCCTTAGTTGTGGCAGCATGGACTGATGATGGGCAATTGTTTTTAAGAAATAGAATTTTCATATGTAATGTTAAAAATAAAGAAAACTAATATGCTGATTTGCATTTTTCTATATAAATTGGATTTTAATCCGTCATCTCTTCGTGGAAATTTGGGAAAATACCGGCAATAGTAAAAAAATGAGGGGTATTTTAATAAAATAGACATAAAAATGGACTTTTCCGGACATGCATTCCGCGGAGGTAGCTCCGCGGAATGGCAAAATCGTAAATAAATCAATGTATTAAAAAAAACACTAAAGATCCATTCCGCGGAGGTAGCTCTGATCCGATGAATAAATCTTTAGTGTTTTTTTTTTCACATCGATTCTTCGGGGTTTATATTCATTCTCCCAACTAATTATTTTTAAGAAAATATTATCACACTATTATAATCTTTACTTGAAAATAATTAGTTGGAGAATTAATATAAACCCCGAAGAATCGATGTGAAAAAAAAAAACTCAAGATCCGTTCGGTGGAGCTATAGTAGATTCCGCGGAGTTCCACGGAACTACCTCCGTGGAATGCATGTCTATATCTGAAAATGTCTATTTTTATGTCTATATTTTAAAAAAAAACCCATTTTTACTATTACCGGTATTTTTACTTTCCCTTATCAAAGTCATTCCAATCCCTATAAAAGTTGACCCAATAAAAAAAATGATTGGAATTAAATTCTAATTCCTGTTCATTTTATAGGAATCAGCCAACCGAATATACCTAAAGAAAGCCCACAATCATTATTGCGCCACCAGGTGTGCGGTCCATGAGCCGGCCTGACGTGGCCCAAATGTCAAACAAATAAAGCATGTTATCTTATCCAAAACGACATCGTAATCTACTGTTCTCGGGAAACACTATCCGATGATCTGATCGTCTCCTCCTTAAATATCAGCCCACAGTCTCACACCATCAACACAAAGTTTTTTCCGCTTCTCATTTTCATAGATTTCATCGCCCTGCAAAATTCAAATCTCCTACTCAAATCTCCATCAATGGCCAAAGATCCAGTTCGTGTTCTTGTTACTGGTGCCGCAGGTACGATCTTAGTTTCTATGTATGTTTTTGGGTTGAAACGAGAGTGACTATGGATCTAAATCTCTAATCACTTCGTTTTGAGATCCTCTTTTTACTGATTGAATTTATCCGATCGGATCCGATCACTTTTACTTATAACGTTATCTTATTTGTGACTGATCACTTGCTGAAGTGCAAACAAAGAAGAGATAAGAGTGTGAGTGATCTAATTTGACTTCAAGTTAACTTAGATCTGAGCTAACTAGGCATATTTTGACTTGAGTTGACTAAATCTATAGGGTTATGTGTTTTTTCTTTCGAGTGTTATAGATCAAGGTGAACTAGGGTTTTGTTGGTGTCGTAAGTAAATTTCAAGACGATCGGATCACGGAACTGTTCTGTCTATTTTTTGTTTTGAATTTTTAGTTTAAATCACGGGGTTTATGCTCTAAATTTTAAATGGATGTAGTTGTTTTTTCTCGATAAACATAAATCCGTGTTGTTTAGGTGCATCTTACAAAGTGCATGACTATTAAACTTTTTTACAGATCATGTGATCGGTCGTTCTTTTTATCTGAGTTTATTTAATTTTCGTTGGATAAGTTTTGGGAACTGTATCATTAATATTAGTCTGCTAATCCAACCAAGCTTGAAGGCTTATTATGCAAGATGATTTTGAGATTTTGGGTTTATGTTTGAGAGAAAGAATAAAAGATCCATATATCATGAAGATGATGTAACTTTGTTTGTGTTGGGAAAATGGTTTCAGGGATTCCTAACAAGTTTCCAATCGAAAATAATAGAAGAATCTGAACAAAGAATATATACAGATAACTCCAAAATACTTTATAAAAAACGATTTGATGATTACTACATGATAAAGTGTTACAATCACATAGATTAATCTCTCACACACAACCCCTAATTACTATATTGGAGGTGTTTTAGTGTGAAACAAGACATTGATTAAGCTCTATTTTTTCACAGGACAAATCGGATATGCTCTTGTTCCCATGATTGCAAGAGGAATCATGTTGGGTGCAGATCAACCCGTGATCTTGCACATGCTCGATATCCCACCAGCAGCAGAGGCTTTAAATGGAGTTAAAATGGAGTTGGTGGATGCTGCATTTCCCCTTCTTAAAGGTCTTCATTTACTTCCACATACATTATTCTTCTTATTGTCTTTCCTTTTAATAGCTTTGCATTGTTTTCTATACTCTTTATGCTTTCTAAATTGTGAACCCTTTTTCTTATATCAGGAGTTGTTGCCACTACTGATGCTGTTGAGGCATGCACTGGTGTGAATGTAGCAGTTATGGTTGGTGGATTTCCTAGGAAAGAAGGAATGGAAAGAAAAGATGTCATGTCTAAGAATGTCTCAATCTACAAGTCACAAGCTTCTGCTCTTGAGAAGCATGCTGCAGCAAACTGCAAGGTGATTTTTATTTTTTATTTTTATTATATTATCTGATGATGTTGTTGATCACTTTATCTTGTCTTTTTGTAATAATCATACCACATGAACACAAAGTGAGAATTCTTAGCCCTTTATAAGCCTTAAGTAATGGGCTAACAATTGGGCTAGTCTATATCATTTTTTGCATCAAAATGGTGTAATATTTGGTGCAAATAATGATTTATTTTGAACCCATTACACCAATTTTTTTTACACAAAAAGAGTATTTCAACTATATTCTTTTTTTCTTACTTATAGAATTTAAAAGTATCTAACATAATTATTAGTTCTTGTACAAATTTGTTTTACATCAATTTAATATGTATGACTAATTAGAAAGCATCTAATATACAACATAATATTACAATTTACAAGTAGCAAATATTACATCTAAATCATAAAAAAGTATCTCAATTTTTAAATAAATACAAAACATAATGATTAAATTTAATACATACGATTAAATAATATCAGTTTAATATTATAACATAATGTTACAAGTAACACATATAACATTCAAAATGTAATGTAACCATACAATTAAATTAGCTAGAATTGTATAAACTCAAACTTGAAGGACCAAATTGTACACCTGAAAATTTAACACCAAATATGCTATTCTGTTACACCATTTGAAGCTTTGAGTTTATATAATTCAGAATGCTAATAATTTTGTGTTTATTGTCATATTTTCAGGTTTTGGTTGTTGCTAATCCAGCAAACACCAATGCATTGATCTTGAAGGAATTTGCTCCATCAATCCCTGAGAAAAACATTACTTGTTTAACAAGGCTAGACCACAACAGGGCTCTTGGACAAATCTCAGAGAAACTTGGTGTCCAAGTATCCGAGGTCAAAAATGTAATTATTTGGGGTAACCATTCCTCCACTCAGTACCCTGATGTCACTCATGCCACTGTTGGTGACAAGTCTGTTCCAGAGCTCATTAAGGATGATGAATGGTATGCAACCTTCCATTAAACTTTTACTTCCAAAAATTGCACTTGAGATGAAGTTTTTGTCTTTGAAAAGACGTACATGTCCTTCTCAACCTTATCTTTTAAAATAGACTTTGAAAGGTTGTCTGGTGACTGAGACTGATGTCCATAAAGCCTTACTTCCAAAAATTGCACTTGAGATGAAGTTTTTGTCTTTGAAAAGACCTAAATGCCCTTCTCAACTTTATCTTTGAAAATAGACATCGAAAGGTTGTATAGTGATTGAGACTGATGTCCATAAACTTTACTTCCAAAAATTGCACTTGAGATGAAATTCTATCTTTGAAAAGACGTAAATGCCCTTCTCAATTGTTGACCTTATCTTTGAAAATAGACATCGAAAGGTTGTCTAGTGATTGAGACTGATGTCCATAAAACTTTACTTCCCAAAATTGCACTTGAGATGAAATTTTATCTTTGAAAAGACGTAAATGCCCTTCTCAATTGTTGACCTTATCTTTGAAAATAGACATTGAAAGGTTGTCTAGTGATTGAGACTGATGTCCATAAAACCTTACTTCCAAAAATTGCACTTGAGATGAAATTTTTTCTTTGAAAAGACGTAAATACCCTTCTCAATTCTTGACCTTATCTTTGAAAATAGGCTTCGAAAGGTTGTCTAGTGATTGAGACAAAATTGTAATTTTTGGTTTATTTTCGTAAAAGGTGAAGAAGGTGAGATAGGGACTTCTTGTTGATCTCTTGTTTTTTAAAAAGACGTGAATGCCCTTCTCACCGTATCATTGAAAATAGCCCTAGAAAGCTTGTTGTCAAGAGAAAAAAATTGTTATTTTTTTGTCCCACCAAAAAGGTGGACAAGGTAGGAGTGAGACTCATTGATATTTCATTTGTGCAAAAGACGTGAATGCCCTTCTCAATAATTAGCCCTAGAAATCTTAATTCAATCATCTCAATGTGATGAAAATCGTAATTTTTCATCCTACCCAAAACGCTTGACAACATAAGATAGGGACTCATTGCTATTGATCTTTCGTCCGTCCAAAAGACGTTAATACCCTCACTCCCATCATTAAAAATATCCCTAGACAGCTTCTCGATACAATGAAACAAATATTACAGTTCTTTGTCCAACTCAAGAAAGTGGGACAAAGACACAGTTAGTCTATTGTCTCTTCAAAAGACGTGAATGCCCTTCTCAATCTCATCATCAAGAATCAGTACATTTTTATTTACATTTGAATTCTTTTGTGGATACTTTATAAATATAATTGTTTATTTTTTTTTTTAGGTTGAAATCTGGATTCATTAGCACTGTGCAACAACGTGGGGCTGCAATCATCAAGGCTAGGAAGCTCTCAAGTGCACTCTCTGCTGCAAGTTCTGCTTGTGACCACATTCGTGATTGGGTCTGTGGAACTCCTGAGGTATATAATACTCTTCTTATCTTATCTTATATCTATATCAAAGTTACACTTTTAGTCCCTGTGGTATACTGGTTTTTCCGATCTGGTCCAAAGAGATTTCTTTCTTTTGCTATTTCAATCCATCATCCATGTGTTATCAAATAAGAAAAAACAATATTTGTTTTTGGACCAGAAATAAAAAAAACCACGATACTAGAAGGATGGAAAATGTAATTAAACTACTCAAAATAAACATGCCTATCTTTATTTTATTTTTTTTATTCTGATTGTTTTATGTAAATTGTAGGGAACTTGGGTTTCAATGGGTGTGTACTCTGATGGCTCATACAATGTTCCAGCTGGACTTATTTACTCCTTCCCAGTTACTTGCCGTAACGGTGAATGGACCATAGTTCAAGGTGAATTTTTTTTCCATAATTGAAATCACAAGACTTTTTTGCTATTAATCCAGAATTATTTTTTAACTTTAAAAAGGGATAAAGTTTTGCAATATTTGACCACATATTTAAGGAAAAGTTTTTCTTTTTCGTATTTTGTCTTACTCATTAATAGTTTACAAGATTGATCTTGAATGTTCACAACTTTTAATTGATGAAACCATCCAACATTTATGTTGTACTGTGTTTGGTATGCATTGGACTCGAACTGACAACTAATGTCAAATGTGACAAAAAATTATAAATTTTTGTCCCACAAAAAAAGCTGGAACAATGTGGGACTTTTACTCGCTCTCGATCTCTTGTCTTGCGAAAAGACGAAAATGCCCTCATCATCTTTGTCTTGAAGATAGCCCCAGAAAGCTTGTCCAGTCCAATCCGCTCTAGTTCGATCATTTGTAACAAACACAGCCGAAGGCTGTGTTTGTTACATGGGAGTGGACTGGACAAGACAAGACTCTACAAACTTTCTAGAGCTATCTTCAAGACAAAGATGATGAGGGCATTTACGTCTTTTCGCAAGACAAGAGATCGAGCCCGAGTAAAAGTCCCACATTGTTCTAGCTTTTTTTGTGGGACAAAAACTTATAACTTTTTGTCACATTGACATCAGTTATCAGTTATCAGTCAAGTTCAATGCACACCACACGTAGTAGAATCTACTCTTATCCTTTGTAACAAATAATATAAAAGTTGCATTTTTCACATTGAATATTTGTTGTTTTAAATCAGGTCTTTCGATTGATGAGTTCTCAAGGAAGAAGCTAGACTTGACAGCTGAAGAGTTGACAGAGGAGAAGGCTCTTGCATACTCTTGTCTTTCATAGATAATCACTTAAATATATCTCCGGTCTATAGTCATGTGCTATAAATGCTCATACTATTTGTGAGAATTTTCCAAACAGCTACAATTCCATCTTCCAAAATAAACACCATTTAATGGTGAGCTGTTTGTGATGTGGTAGATCTTCCAGCTCTGTTGTAGCAGAGAGTAGTTTGAGTTTTTGAACACTTATTGTGATAGGCAGAGTTGCCGTTTTCATCATTGTCAAATGAGATTCTTGTGTTTGCATCGTTTTCTATGGGCGTTGTTTCTGTGCTATATGGATAAATAGTTTTTCCAAAAGAGAATATGCAACTCATAATCACAATATAACTATATTTCCTTACACACTAACAATATATTTATAAATTTCTTTATGCAATAAAAATGCATTTACACTATTTTATTGATTAGTGAACGAACGAAATGCAACTTCGTTTACTATTATGAATAAATAATATAAAATCGTTGTTCTGTTAAAAATAGAGTTAATGTCATAAAACCCTTAAATTTTTAGAGTTTTGTCCAAAGTTGAATTTTATGTTTGTTTTTACCCTAACATTTTCCAAAAAATGTTGGGTTTTACCTGTGATAACAAGTTACCATTATATTAACTTCGTAAAAAATAACCTTTAAGTGTAAAGTTTTTTTTATGTTTTTACCTTTAAGTTTATAATTTTTTTTACACTTTTACCATATGTATTTTTTTTCTTCATATTATACGTATCAAACAGAAAAATCATATGAATATGTATATTATGGGGTAAAAGTGTAAAAAAAAATTATAAACTTAAGGGTAAAAACGCAAAAAAATAATAAACTTAAGGGTGTTTTTGCGAATTTAATATAATAGTAACTTGGAAAATATGTTATCACCCGTAAAAGGGTAAAACCGAACATTTTTTCGAAAATGTTTGGGTAAAAACGAACATAAGTTTCAACTTTGGGCAAAACCGACAAAACCCTAAAAACTTGATGGTTTTTATGACATTAAACCTTAAAAATAAGTGAAAGATCTATCTTAAAGTTATGGGCCGGCAAAAATTAAAATTGGCTTTTTATTAACTATTTTTATTTTTCCACGTCTCTAATAAACTATTGAATACGAGAAGTTACACTTGTAAATCTCGAACATATATGGTGTGGTTGTGCTTGAGGTTGATGTTAACCGGCGTATTGTACTTTTTTTTGTCTTGGGTTATCTAGCAGGGAAAATTATGGTGTGTAGATGGTTGGAACCTTATTATTGATGGATTTAAGAAGAAATTTCTTCTTGGAAAGTAAAAAAATTATTTATTGATTGATTATCCACTGTTTTAAAGATTGTTCTTTATAGCTTTAACATTCTCTTTCATGTCCCCTTTTTAGAGGTCAAAGTTAGATTTTAAAGGAGTTGGATAATTTACGAAGTTGTTTTTGTTTAATTTATTTATCTATCTATTGCGGTGATGAAGTTAACGAAAATTAGATTAGTTGGATAAAATGGGACACAACTCTTTCTTCATAAATCGAAAGAGAAATATGGTATTTGTATAGGAAGCTTGATTAATGCTTCAAATTGGGCTTTGTAGCAAAAATGGTTTAGGAGACTTGTAACCGAATCTCATTCTTTATGGGTCAAAATCATTAAATCACTACAAGGTTTCGATGGTGGCTTTAGTCTTACTTATTTCCACATTAAATGCACGGCATTTATCGTGGCCGTCGGATGTATTTATCAGTTGCAGAAGTATTATACATCATTTTTATTTTTTATTTTTATTAGAAGGGTTGGTAATGGTTGAACACTAGGTTCTAGAGTGAAATTTGGGTAGGCTAGAATACCTAGGGCTTTTTTTTTAATTATTTTTTCAAGAGACAAACACGAAAATAAATGAGTTTAGGTTGTAATTTCTGACCCTTCAAACTGTCAAATAGATGTGCCGTGTTCGGGTTAATATTTGAGTTTACGGTTCAACCCACCAACCAGTATAACTTCTTTTTTTACTTTTTATTTAAAAAGTATTATTGCTTTAAAGTAGACTCCTATAGAGGTGGTTACCATTTTCTGGTTCACTGTATAATACAAGGTTCTAAAAAACTCGTCATGGCTCCAACACTTGTGATTGAGGCCACGTTTGAACAAAATGTCGCCTTAAATCTTATACGTATATAAAAATGAATAATAGTATATATATATATATATATATATATATATACACACACACACACACACATACACACACATAAAATTGCCGCCTTAAGTCACGCATTACAAACAATGTGGCTCACCACGGTTTGTAAAAGGTTGAGACCTGGCATTGCCGCTAAAGTCACGCCTAACGTTATTTAGAACCTTGATATAATATATTGGATTGCGACTATGCCTATCTGCCTATGCATAGTGTGTGCCATAATATCAAACCAATCATTACTATTACATATATAATATTTGGGTTCATGATCAATCCACCAACATGTGAACCCGAATATGACCCGTGAACCCGTATAATTAAACAAGTTAGACGGGTAGTGTCCGAGTTGATGTTTCCGACCTGCCAACCCTCGACACAGATAATTATATGGGTCGTGTACGAGTTGATGCAATTTGACCCGCCAACGTGCCAATCGGAGACTCGTCAACCGAACCCGAGATGATTGCCACCCACATGAATACCCCTTAATTTAGATATCTGAGACATTAACAATTGGAAACTAACCGAAGCTACATAGCCATGGATCAGTTTTTAAAAGAGAATTGGTCTTGGACTTGGTGTTGACCATTAAAGGGAAAGCCGAAGAAAAATTTACGACTCTTACTTTTTTAATGCACTAAGTGACTTTTTATTCAGAAGAAGATAAATGGTCTTGGAATCCTGAAAGTGAGTTCTATGTGAACAAATATTGATGATATCATTCTAGAGGTGAGCAATAAAGAGATTAGATGATATTATAAAACTGTCCAAAATGGTTGATATCTTTTCTTCGAGATCGTACTTAGATAGGATGACTACCTGAAGAAATGTACCAAAGAAGGCTACTGATTTGGATTTAGGGGGTGTTTGGATAGGCAAAAAATAGATTGCTTATTGCTTATTGCTTATTCTCACTGAAATAAGCAGTTTAAGTGTTTGGATAAGAACCCCTAAAAATCAGCTTATTGTGGTAGGAATAAGCTAAATAAACCGATTTTAATAAGCAATGAGAGGGGGGATGCTTATTGCTTATTTTTAATGATTTGAAAATTTACCAAATTACCCTAAAAAAACAATACATAACCCATAAACCCTTTTCCGATCACCAAATCCTTCACAACACTTTTTCCGTTCGCTATTCCTGCTCCTTGTGTGCCATCAACGATCACCAAATCGACAATCATGTAAGGTTTGCGTCTTCTTTCCTTTTTTTCGTCTGTTTTTTTTTCATCTGTAAGCAATCGATTTGGAACCCTTCTCAATCAACATATATGTTTTTTTTCCTCATGCATAATCGACGAGCTATTGAGGCTATCTGTTTCGTCATACATAATCGACGAACAATGGATATACATGGACGATTGCTTATTTTTTTCTTCATCCTTGATTGTTCTTGTTATAGAAAATTCAGAAGTTTCTTTTGATTTCTATTGATGATACTTGTATTTTGCTTTTAACTTTTGTTGCTATAGAATATTTAGAAGTATCTTTTGATTGCTATTGATGTTACCTGTTTTTTGCTTCTACTTGTATGTATTTTGTTTTGCTATTCATGCTACCTGTTTTTGTTTTTTTTTTCTTTTGATTCAACATTAGGGTGAAAATTCAAAATTTTCTTCATTCAATATCATGATTTAATATAGGTAATGGACGGTGTCAATGTTCATGATGTGGATATTGATACGTCCAAAGTGAAAGTTACAAATAGATTTCATTGGGATTCTCATACATTCAAGATATTTCTTGAGGAATGTATGGCCGAGCTAAAAAGCGGGAATAGACCGAATACTTATCTCAATAAGTCCGCATGCCAAAATATATGTAAGAGGCTTTTGGAACGAACCGGTAAAGATTTGGACATAAATCAAATGAAAAACAAACGAGACATTATGCGGAAAGAGTTCAAATATTATGACCATTTAACAAGACTAGAAACGGGAATTTCAACTGATCCCATGAGAAATATAATCTCAACATCAAAGGAATGGTGGGATGAGAAAATAAAGGTAATAATTATAAATTTTATCTAACTTATTATTTGTATTGTGTTTTTCGTGACATTCTCATTTTGTACATATAGGAAGATAAAGAGTATGCTAAGTTTAAGGATAAGAATTTGGATGTATATCAAACATATTACGAGGCTTTATTCGGGATACCGCAGCTGTTGGAGACAAGGCTAAGGTACCTTGCGAATTTGGCGACGGTAGCACTCCGGATGATGTACAGTTTGTGGATATTACCAATAGAAAAGAGGATACTGACGAAGTTCGATTATTTGATCATGTTGATTCTTTTCTCACATATGATAGTTCTAGTAAGAAAAGGAGAGGAAAGAAGTTAACTCCCAGGCGTGACAACAAAAGGAATTTTGAAGGAAAAAATGAAGGAAAAAGTATGACAAACTCGTCATATGAAGAGAAATTGGACACTGTTTTTGATGTTTTGTTAACAAGGAGCACTCAACCCTCAAGAAGGGGAAATAAGTTAACTCCCATCCGTTATCACATTCCTGATTTTCGACGTGGACAAACTCGTGCCTTGCGGGAACCAAAAGACTTCAAAGAAAAATTTAACTATTATCATTCGTCACTTCGCAATGTAATTGAACGAACTTTTGGAGTCTGGAAGGCTTGATGGGTGTTACTAATAGATATGCATGTAAATTTCGACTTTGAGACCCAAGTGAAAATTGTGCTAGCTTCAATGGCGATTCACAATTGCATTAGAATGAGCGGTAGTGGTGATGCAACATTTCAGATAGCGCAAGAAGAATCTTATAATCCCCACAATGATGAAGGATACGATGATGGTATTGAGCCACATGACGAAGTATCAAGTGGACAACGTAGAAATGATGATATGTATATGAGTGCAGAACGCGATATGATTACGGGACAAATTTTCTCAATGTCAAACACTCATGCACGTAATGACGTATGATTTTTTTGAAACTCTTTGGTGTTTTCATTTTATGGTTTAATATAGTAGCATGGAACTATTTTGGATAATATGGAATGGGTTGTAACTGTACGTTACGGATAATATGGATTTGGAATGAAATTTGTGGTCTCATATAGGTTTGCATGATAAATGTTTTTTAGTTCTTATGGATACGAAAATTATGGTCTCATGTTTCTTGAATATTTCGATAGATGTATCCGATCAATTTAAAAATAGATGTAAAAATAATGTGGTAAATGTTTTTTTAGTTCTTATGGATAAGAAAATTATTATTATTATTTAAAAAACAAAAATGTTTTGTTTTAATAAGGAAAATATGTTAACATATAAAAGGAAACATTTTTTGGTCATTTTACTCATATAAGTTGTTTGTTTTCCAAACACTTAAAAATGTTTATCTTATTGCTTATTCTCACTGCAATAAGCTAATCCAAACACTTTTTTAAAAACTGCTTATTCCCATCACAATAAGCTAATAAGTAATAAGCTAATAAACTAAACACTAATTTATCCAAACACCCCCCTTAATTATGAGCCTCTTATTTTCATCATTATGTAGATCCTATTGGTCATCTGTTGGTTAAGTGTTAGTTGGTGGTGAAAGTTCAATCTTCCATTAGAGAATGATTTTTTTGGGTGGATTTAGTGAAATTATCGGCAATAAAAAGATCATGTTTGGAAGTGCTCATGCTAATTGTGTTATGGGTGTTTACTGAACTTTAGAAATTCAGTAGTTTTCAACACCCGTAAGAAAATGAAGGACCTGATTTATGACAAGATTGCCTTCCCATCATTACTCTAAAGGTAAACTCAACTAGAATTCTTGGTTAGTATTTGGAAGTGTAGGAATGATAAAATCTTTAATTGTATCCTTACCTCTCCCACCAAAGTTGCGGAAGATATCATGGCTATTGTTTTTTGGGTGGGTTACGCACAAGGGTAATTTTGGTAATTGCAATTGTGCCAATTGGTTTTGTTCTCCGTTTAGTATCAAGTAATTCCGTTTTGTTTTTAGGGGCTTGTATCTTTGTTTGTTTGTTGCTTGCTGTGTCTTTTTCATGTAAGGCTATGGCCCCTTGTTCTTTTATAAAATTTCATCTTTTCCAAAAAAAAAAAAAAATCTACCGTTGGATTTAAATGCAGTGTAAGTGTTGTTCTAGCAAATTGCTAGTTAATAAAATTAAGCTATTAAATAGATTTGTAGGACGAAGGAGATAATTAAGATATCTCACTTTTGTATATTTTGTAAAAATGTTATTTTTTTAGCATTCTAAAATAACTTTTATATATATATATATATATATATATATATATATATATATATATATATATATATATATATATATATATATATATATATATTCGGATAAAAATAACATACACACCAACCTAATAGATAGGGTTGATTGGTTGATTTTGAAGTTCCTATTCGAATAATAGAATTGGCCTCCCTAGATACATTTTTTTATATATAAGGGAGGATGAAGTCATTTCCTTCCAACCCACTGAACCCACTGTCACATCAATATTTGTCTCTTTATTTTTTTCATCTTTCCCAACCAACAACACACGGAAATCCTATCTTTTTCAACTCACTCAATTAAAAAAAATATAAAACAACTAAGGTACAAGTTATAAAACACATGGTACAAGAGAAAATGAGAGAGAGAGAGGATGAAGTGGGTTAGTGAAACCAATTAAACAACCCGTTGAAGAGAGAGTGGTACCGGCGGTAACTCTATTGTTAATTAAGATTTTACATTGATTGTTTTGTATATTTTTTAATTGAATGGGTTGAGTGGGTTGAAAAAGATAGGGTTTCCGTGTGTTGCAGGTTGGGAAATATGAAGAAAATTTGAAAGAGAAAAACTGATGTGTCAGTGAGTTCAATGGATTGGGAGGGAATAACTCCCTCCTCTCTAAGCAAAATAATTTTAGGAGAGTAAACTGTATCGTAGGAAAACTAAAAAGGTAACTAAATTAATTAAAAAGAGAAATAAAATATTTTAAAAGTTAAGGGGCAATATATATATATATATATATATATATATATATATATATATATATATATATATATATATATATATATATAGATCCGGTAAAAATTTTTTTTGGTAGGAAGGTAAGAAGTTTTTTTTCTACATATTTTTTTGACGAACAAAATAAATGAATTACTAGATCATTCATTTGTAAGATGATTCACAAGAAAAAATTCCCCAAAAAAACATCTTTATGATTCATTTTTAAGTAAATTAAGAAAAAATTCACTTTTATGACAATTTTAGTAAATAACAACAAAATCATTGTATAAATGAATCATCAAGATGTTTTTTTTAAGAATTTTTTCTTGTGAATCATCTTACAATTGAATCATCCAATGATTCATTTTGTTTGTTCGCGAAAAAAATATGTAAAAAAAAACTTCTTACCTTCCTACCAAAAATTTTCTTATTATTTGATCTTGACTCTCTCTCTCTCTCTCTCTCTATATATATATATATATATATATATATATATACTATTGTGTGGACGTGTGGATAATGCTATTTTATGAAAATTACTAAGAGAATATGTTGTTTAGTAATGAGAATACGTTCAATCTCACAGAACTATTGTTATTTTAATAGATTATCACCAATTCTAGTTTATTTTTGTTCTCATTCACCGTTTTTTATTTATTTTAATTCTTACAGAATATGACTCAATAAATATTCTGATAACATTCGCACAGAATGAGAATAATTAAAAAAAGTGTATAATAACCTTATAGACGATTTAATTAGTGAAAATGCTTAATAATTAAAATAATTATATAAGATTGAACACGTTTATATTATCAAACATATTTTCTTTGTAATTATCACAAAATAGCATTATCCACACGTCAATACAATAGATTCAATCCACATTTGAACCTAGCTCTCTCTCTCTCTCTCTCTCTCTATATATATATATATATATATATATATATATATATATATATATATATATAATTTTTTGAAATTGATTTATTAAACAAAGTAGAAGATGGGGAAAATTGTGAAAAAGAGAACATAAATGAGTGGTCTATGATGTAAATTTGAGTCGTGATTTATATGTAGCTCCTTAACAAAAAAAAAAGAAAGAAAAAAGGATTTGGAATCAAATGCATCCGATGCTAAAAAGTTGGCAAAATAGATTCGAACCTGGTGTATCGAAATTAAACGCGGCTAAATAAGTTTTATGTTAACTCTAGGCCCAATTATATTTTTGGGCCGGTGGGCCCTTTGCCGTTGCAAACCTACATGTCATCTGGGCCGGGCCTGGCTAGATAATGACCCATTGACCACTAAAAGTCTAAAATTGCATCCACTTCTAAATATAGATACTAAATAATTTTAATCAAAGCATGTCTTTTGATTTATGATGAAAAACATTTTTTTTGTTCTAAAAACTAAGAGAGAAGAAAATTAAGTACAACTTTTGCCCGCTAGGCCATATAGATACCCTTGTTCGGTCATTTGGTCACCGGATTAATTTAGTAGTTAGATAGTTAGATTATTTATATCAAACTAATTTATTTATTTATTTTAAACGGCAAACTAGGTGTGAGATCTATGTATTATATGGTTTTATTTAAAAAAATTAAATATAAAATGTTAACAATTTGAAAAGTTTGAATTTATAAGAAAAATGAGATTTTTTTTGAATTATTAAAATTAACGAGGTTTTAATGTATTGGATATATTACATATATAAATCATTTCTAATAAATACATTACATATATATTACATTACGTTACATATTAAATGTGGAATTTTAGTTTAATAAAATGAAAAATACAATAAAATGATAAGTGGAAAATAGAAAATTTAAAATTTTTAGAAAATGTCATATATCCAAATGAAGGAGAAGAGGACATGTGACAAAAAAACATTTATTTATTAGAAGAGATTTCTCCTTTGCCTGTGATAGAATCCAAGACCTCCTGGTTAGTTGTTAGATTAGAAACCACCTTGTTAGCCAAGTGGGCTAGCCCCAACTTGTAACGAGATTAATATTTTAGTTAGATAGTTAGATTATTTATATCAAACTAATTTAATTTTACATTAAAAATAGACCAAAACCTGGTCTTTAGTCTTTACTAACCGAAAGATCAACTTAATTGACCAATTAATCTTTGAATATTGAAAACCATCAATTTCATATTAATAGGTTTGAAGTTACGATAACATAACCAAAGTAAAAGGCAACTTTAGCCAGAGACCAAGGTGGTCATAATGAATCAAAGAAAAGTAGCGACTTGTAGGTCACTTTATTTTCATTGTGGATGGCTAGGTTTAGTGGGCATCAACCAAAAAAGTGGTTGTTTAGGCGGCTAATTAAAAGTCTTTACCTATTTTTATTGTGATTAGTAATCAGGCTTATTGCTTAAGGATAATAATATTAATATCCTATTAATCAATAGAAGTAAATATGAAAGAAATAACATATGATTGCTAATTTTTTTTTTTCGTTTCATACTTGGGATTTGTGTTGATTGTGTATTTTTTAAATTTTTTAAATTTGTTTATTTATTTATTTTTTTGTTGCCGTTAAAAAAATAAAAAGAAGAGTTTAAACTTTAAGAAGATAGATAGAACCTCATGCTCATAAGCAAAGTCTCTAAGCTCGAGATTCTATATATGTTTGTTTTTCATTTTGTAAAATCGTGATCATAAGATCGAATTGAGATCGTAATATTCTACCAAAAACATTTAACATAAAAAAAAATATTTTTGAACGTTAGTTAAACATTCCGTTATCAATAAATAGTTAGAAACATGAAAAACACATTTTCAATATATCATTTTGCATTAAACAATTAAAAAAAGTTTTTTATAAGGTTCATATTTGATATACTTAGTCAAAGACAAAATACATTAGAATTTAGAAAAAGAAAATATTAAGGATCATATAATCTTATGATTGATCTTACAACCTTATGATTTGATATTATGATCTTACTCCCATTTACCAAAAAATCACTCACATATGGACCGGATCTATTTACATAGGTGAGATCGTAAAATCGTACGATCCTACGATCATGATCACAATTTTAACAACATTGTTCATAAGTGTTGATAAACAATAAAAACTTTATGTTTATTGTTAGTATCGTCGAATCAACAAATAATTAGGGCCATAAAAATATTATAGTTATACCAATGCATAATATAGCTGAAATAGGGATTGTATCCACATGTATAAAGTATCACAAAAACCTCTGTGCAAAAAGTATACAACAAATAAAAATAAAAGGGGATTTTTTAGTTAACCAAAAAGAAGAATAAATTAAATTACAATAAATAAACTAGAGCTAAGGAAAATTTGGGACAATTTTTGTTCGTGTTCCTTTCAGCTATATGAAATTGATCATGATTTGATGTTTAGATAATATTTAACCTAAGCTGTTTCTAAGCAATATTAACAAGCGCTAATATCACTTTACTTTTCAAATTATCTACACAAAACAAGCTCTTTAACTGACTTAATTTTAGTAACCCTAATCCAAATAAACTCTTAGATTTTGATTGGATACTTGCATTAAGTTCTATACAATATTTTCATAAGCTTGAAAGCGTATTAAGTGAATTATGTTTACAATGAATTAAATCCTAAGTTAAAAACCAATAATTACTCTATACATGTGATAATTCATAAAATAATTAAGAATTTCATAAATTAAAACTGTTACTTAAATTAAACTAGTTCATGAGAAAAGGATAAACTCAAGCATTTTTTATTAAAACCAAAACATAAATCATTAGGTTAAAATCAAATTTAGAAGATCAATCGAACGATATCAATTACACATAGTCGAATTAATAACGGGAATAAGAAAGAAAGGTTTTTACTCACTCATGGCTAAAAACGTGAATCCAAAAATATAGATGAACAATCGTTTCTTTAAATTAAACAACTAAAATACCAAATGTCTCCCTAAAGTTGTGTTTTCAACGTTTCCTTGCTCCAAAACTCATTCTATAGCCTTAAACCAAATATATCGAGGTAATAATTAGAAGTTAAAATTTACTAACTTGGAAAAATGTGTGACCCACGTATTGAATTAACTCAACTAAACCTAGGCAATATTTGTAGTCAAGTATGTTATATTTTCTATACATGCATTGAGCCTACAAGAGAGTGATATATATATATATATATATATATATATATATATATATATATATATATATATATATATATATATATATATATATATATATATATATATATATATATATATATATATATATATATAAGTTTAGGTTCATTTGAGACCATTCTAATTTTGTGAAGAACCGTGAGACCAAATCTAAAAATAATTTTAAAATGCAAAATAAATGGAAAAATCCAAAAATTCTTTTTTAAAATATTATTTTCGGAACTTGAATTAACTAAAAAAAATAAAAAAATTCCGTTTTTTTTGAAAAATACATGAAATATTCTAATAGAATATTACACTGACATATTCTAAAAAATAATTTTAAAATGCAGAATAAATGGAAAAATTTAAAAATTCTTTTTTTAAGTATTATTTTCGGAACTTGAATTAACTAAAAAAAATAAAAATAAATTCCATTTTTTTTGAAAAATACGCGAAATATTCTAATAGAATATTACACTGTACATATTCTAAAAAATAATTTTAAAATGCAAAATAAATGGAAAAATCCAAATTTTTTTTTAAAATATTATTTTCGGAACTTGAATTAACTAAAAAAAATTAAAAAAAAAATAAAAAAATGCGTCTCACGGTCTCACAAAATTAGGACTTCTCACATGAACCTAACCCTATATATATATATATATATATATATATATATATATATACATATATAGTTAGGTTATTCTATTATAACTAATTATTGTGCGGATATCGTATGCTATGAGAATTACTAAAAGAATAAGTTGTTTAGCAATGCGAATACGTTCAATCTTACATAAATATTGCCATTAACGCACATTCTCACTAATTAAATCGTCTATAAGGTTATTATATACTTATTATTATTATTCTAATTTCTGTAAAATGTTTATTGGGTCGTATTTTGTCAGAATGAAAATGAGTGAAAAATGATGTGTGAGAATAAAAATAAATAATAATTAGCGAGAATGCATGAAAATGACGATGTTTATTGGGTCGTATTCTGTCAGAATGAAAAAGAGTTAATATTTACTTTGTGAGACACAATTCAAAATCATTTTGGTATAATTTAAATAAGATGAGCGGGGTTTAGAGAGATTGGTATAATGTAAAATAATGGGTTTAGAGAGATTGGTATAATGTAAAATAATGATTGTGACCAATCTTGAACATATGATGGAGTTGGTAACCAGTATTTGACAACCGTTGTAAATAAATAATTTAATTACTTAAAAAGGTAATATATATACTTTTCGATTTATATATATTTGGTCACTGAGTTTTTTTCATTAACATTTGACCCTTCAATTTACTTAATTGTATACATTCAATTCTTATGACCGGCTACTTCAGGTAAACCGAAAAAAATGACTTAATATGATAATATATTTTCCACCTTATACGCGTTTAGTCCTTAATATTTTTGTGCATATTTAGTCATAATATTTTTTTTTTATTGTAAATAAGTTATTGTTGTTTTTGTACACATTCAATACTTATGAACGGTTTCTTAACGTTTTTCTCATGACATCTTACATAGGACAATTATTCCAGATGTACATACAATTTGCATGGGATCAACCACTTCAATGGGATCTTTTATCCTGGTCGGAGGAGAAATTACTAAACGTCTAGCATTCCCTTATGTTTGGCGTCAATGAGGCTTTTATTTGAGAGAAAAAAGAAGACTATCCCTTCGCCATATGAAATATGAATATTAAGTAATAATAACATGACATTTTGAATTCGATATAAGAGATTTAGTTTTCAAAACATTAGATTATGTATCGAGAGAGTAATATGAGAAAAATGTATTTCCGATTTTCTTATCGGAAGTCCAATTTAGCGTCACAAACTTTTTTTTTTCACACCAGAGGTCTCTTAACAATATTTATAGAGTGAAGATAAGGTGTTTGGGGTTGTTTATGCTTATGGTCACAGTGACCTCGATTGCTTGGTGATTAGGTCTTGTCTTCCGAACGTCGTAACTTCTTCATACGATCTCGGATTTTAACGATCTTTATATCAACGCGTTTGTATTTGCGTTTACTACAATTTTCTTTTAGATTACTCCTGTTAAAAAATAATATATTTTGACTTACCATTTTATAAAAAAATGTTCATACATACATTCATAAAGAAGCATGTAGATAAAGATAATAAGTAAAATATATTACTTTTTAACGGAAGTAATCTAAACGAAAGTTGTAGTAGACTTAAATACGAACATGTAGATATAAAGATCGTTAAAATATGAGATCATATGAAGAAGTTACGACGTTTAGAACACAAGACTTAAGTCAAACCACAAGACCTAACCAACTAAGCAGCTTAAATTATTCCCTTTAAAAAGTAATATATTTGTACTTATGATCTTACAAAAAACGTTCATACGTATATTGATAACGAACGCATGTATATAAAGATCTCAAGTAAAAATATATTACTTTTCAACGGGAGTAATCTAAATGAATTATAGTAGACTGAAGTACGAATGTATCTATATATATAAAGATCGTTGAAGTCCAAGAATGTATGAATAAGTTACAACGTTCAGTAGACAAAATCTAAGCACCAAATAATTAAGGCCGTGATGGCCATAAGCTTGAATAACCCCGAACACCCCATTAACGATTGTCCCATGTAGGATGTTGTGAGAAAAATCTAAAGAAATCATTTATTGAATGTGTACAAAACAACAATGACTTATTTTGCAAAAAAAAAAAAATTATTAAGGACTAAATGTGCAGAAAGTGAGAAATATATTACTATATTAAATCATTTTTTTTAGCTTACCTGAACTATCCGGTCATAAAGACTGAATGTTTACAGTTAAACAAGTTGAAGAGATAAATATAGACGAAAAAAACTCAGTGTACAAATCGAAAAATATGTTACAAAAAAGTATACAAATAAGTCCACGCATGCCAACTATTTGACAAATCAATCTTAAGTATTTGTTTGAACGGCATATTTTATTAGAAACTAGGAATGTGTTACAAAAAAGAGAATATCACACACAAAAAAAAAATGATAAGAGTTGGTTGTGAATCAATCCAATTCAAGTTATAGTTGTTACTTCTATTAAAAACCCACAAAACGCTTGCCGTGCCATTCATACATATTCGCTTCTTTGGTTTGACTGTTCAAAACACCATTTTGTTCAAGTCTTAACCAGTTTAACTTATATTTTCACATAAACAGAACTGAAAATATAAGTTAAGAAATTTAAGCAATAATAGTGTAAGGGAAATTTTTGTACTGCTAAATATTAAAGGATACTAGCTAGAAGTTAGCAAAAGAACCAAACATTTAAAAATTGTTAGCCATTAAAGAGTTTCGTAACCATCAAACCTACTTGACTTTAAGTTTAGGTTTTTTTTATGAATGAACAAATTAAACAAAAAATAAACAATATTCACAGAAATAGAATCTCTGCGGAATTTGTTGGTGCCCAACACCAAAGCATTCCAAAAGTTCCATAACAAACTTATCATCGAAAAGAAAACTGCACCCAAATTAAACACTCCATATATTGTTGGCAAGCTAAGGGTATTAACCGACAAAAACATGTACCTACGGAAATCAAAATTACGAAGCACTGTATACAACCAATGAGTCAATGACCAACACGAGACCAAACTTGACATGCCATATATATATATATATATATATCATACATACTTATAAGGTAACATTTTTTCTTAAATCTCATGCATTTGAAACCTCCATTCTTTTTTCTTTTCACCACATTCATTTGAAACTCCCATGACTTTTTAATTTTCTTATAATAATAATTATAATTTGGTAATTAGGTTAAATAAATATCAAATCTAAAGTGTATTCATATATAAACTAAATTTCAATATTAAAATAATATCTTTAATTCTACTTATAAAATTATGTTTTTTAACTTTTAACATATTATACTTAATTTATTAGTTTTAATATATTGTTGGATGTAAACCATTATCATTTTAAAGGTATAATTTTTGAATAATATGTATAAAATACTTAAATTATTAATTAAAATATAACATTATAGGCTCAACTTAAATATAAATTTTATTTAACTTAAACAACCCAAAGATTATTTTATAAATAGTTAAAAGTGATAAATTGTAGTGTCTTTCTAATAATGATTGTAAGTTGGTTAATAAGGTTAAATAGATATCAAATCTAAAGTGTAATCATAAATAGAATAAATTTCAATTTTAAAATAATATATTTACTTCTATTTATAAAGTTATGTCTTTAAATTTTAACATATTATACTTAATTTATTAGATTTAAAATGTTGTTGCATGTAAACCATTATCATTTTCAAGCTACAATTTTTAAACAGTTTTGACAAAATACTTAAATTGTTAATTTAAATATAACATTACAGTGTCAACTTAAATATAAATTTCAGTTCCACTAAAAAAACCAAATAATATTTTGTAAATAGTTAAAAGTGATAAATTATAGTGATAAATGCAAAAACTAAATTGTAATATCAGTTTAACTAAAATATTTCCTAAATATATTTATATAATCGTTAAAAAATTTCAAATAAGTAGCTTAAAATAACTTATAATAACAACAATTAAAAATCACTCTATATAAATGATTATATTGTTACCTTTAAAATCAAAAAATAATGTTTGATGTTTTAAGTAATTATAATGATAGAAATTAAATCATTAAGCAAATAAAATTTAAAAAATTAGTTAAAAATAACAACTATAAATAATACTAAACCATATATAATATTTAATTTTATTGATGCGTAACTCGCGAGTATAATTCATTCAAATGATTGAGATTATGACGTTATAATAGATTTATATATTATCATACAATTCAAAATAATCAATATATTATATCAAATTAATATACGAATTATTATATCAAAAATTTAACAACAACGTTAGTGTTATATTTCAAAAAATATATATTTGTAAAGACTTCAACTATATAGGTGTTTCTGAGCATTACAATGTCAACTAAAATATAAATTTCAGTTCCATTTAAAAAAATTAAATAATATTTTGTAAATAGTTAAAAGTGATAAATTGTAGTGATAAAAGCAAAAACTAAATTCTAATTTTAATTTAACTAAAATATTGCTTAAATATATTTTTATAATCGTTAAAAGTTTCCAAATAAGTAGCTTAAAATAACTTACAATAACAATAGTGAAAAACAACTCTATATAAATGATTATATTGTTAGCTTTAAAATAAAAAAAAACAATGTTTGATGTTTTAAATAATTATAATGATAGAAATTAAAATATTAAGCAAATAAATTTTAAAAAAATAATTAATAATAAAAACAACTATATATAACATCAAATTATATATTATATTTAATTTTATTCATGTGTAACTCGCGGGTAGAAGTAATTCAAACGATTAAGATTATGAAGTTATAATAAATGTATATATTATCATATAATTCAAAATAATCAATATATTATATCAATTTAGTATATATACAAATTATTATATCAAATTTAACAACAACATTATTGTTATATTTAAAAAATATATATTTGTAAAGACTTCAACAATATAGGTGTTTCTACGCAACGCGCTGACATTCGCCTAGTATATATATATATATATATATATATATATATATATATATATATATATATATATATATATATATATATATATATAGGGTTAGGTTCATGTGAGACGGCTTAATTTTGTGAGACCGTGAGACGCATTTTTTTTTATTTTTTTTAGTTAATTCAAGTTCCGAAAATAATATTAATTTTTTTTGATTTTTCCATTTATTTTGAATTTTAAAATTATTTTTAGAATATGTACAGTGTAATATTCTATTTAGAATATTTCACGTATTTTAAAAAAAATAGATTTTTTTTTATGTTTTTTTTATTTTTGTTAGTTAATTCAAGTTCCGAAAGTAATATTTAAAAAAAGAATTTTTACATTTTTTCATTTATTTTGCATTTTAAAATTATTTTTTAGAATATGTCAGTGCAATATTCTATTTAGAATATTTTACGTATTTTTCAAAAAAAAAACGAGATTTTTTTTATTTTTTTTTAATTTTTTTTAGTTAATTCAAGTTCCGAAAATAATATTTAGAAAAAGAATTTTTGGATTTTTCCATTTATTTTGCATTTCAAAATTATTTTTAGATTTGGTCTCACGGTCTCACAAAATTAGAATGGTCTCAAATGAACCTGAACCAATATATATATATATATATATATATATATAGATTTTTAGAATGGTCTCAAATTATTTTTAGATTTGGTTTCACGGTCTCATAAAATTAGAACGGTCTCACAAAATTATATATATATATATATATATATATATATATATATATATATATATATATATATATATATATATATATATATATATATATATATATATGTTGAACCTCTTCATCGTGATCATAAGGACAAACATTCACAAAATTATTTATTATAGGAATCTGTAACACCCTTAATTTGGACCTAGAGGCTTTTGCCCTTTTTAGTAAAATAACAATTAAAAAAATATAATAAAAAGATTTGAGATTTAAATTGAAAAATAATAAGTTAGTTGGAAGTGTAATTTAATCTAAGTACTAAAACGTCAATATGAACTAACGGGTAAAGGTTAATTAGCCAAGCTTGCGTAAATTAGTATTAATTTAATCCATAGATTAAAATGATAAAGACTTTTATGGAGAATGGGTTAGTTTGAAATCATGAGTGTTGAATGAAATTATAAGAAGAGGAACCGTCACCAATTAGACATACTTGATGATTACCCTGGCATAGTCAAGACCATACTTTTATAAATAGGAAAATATGGGGAAAATGTGTGAATATAATGTTGGAAATTACGAAGGTTAATTGCAAGTTGGTAATTTCTTTTGATCACATATTGGTGGAGGAACAAACTTTTGTGGGTTTGAAAGCTTATTCTTTTAATAGGCTTTTAAAGGTTTTAAGTGGATCAAAGGATTAGCCAAACCCACACACGCGTTGTCACACCCTCGGCCGCCGGCAGAAACGTTGAGGTACGCCACGTAAACTAGTAATCACAGTTACTGAACATACATTGAACAATACAAATATAATCATCTATTATTACCAAAATAGAAATTAAATTGACAAGACCATTGCTAAATCCACAGTTATTGAACATACATTGAACAATACAAATATAATCATCTATTATTACCAAAATAGAAATTAAATTGACAAGACCATTGCTAAATCCAGTAATCACAGTTATTGAACATAATACATTGAACAGTACAAATATAATCATCTATTATTACCAAAATAGAAATTAAATATCATCTATTATTACCAAAATAGAAATTAAATTGACAAGACCATTGCTAAATCCAGTAATCACAGTTATTGAACATAATACATTGAACAGTACAAATATAATCCTCTATTATTACCAAAATAGAAATTAAATTGACAAGACCATTGCTAAATCGAGACACGCGGCTAACAATTCGGTGTTTACAATGGTACGATAAAATAAAGAACAAAATAGAAATTAAATTTGACAAGACCATTGCTAAATCGAGACACGCGGCTAACAATTCGGTGTTTACAAGGGTACGATAAAATAAAGAACAAAATAGAAATTAAATTGACAAAACCATTGCTAAATCGAGACACGCAGCTAACAATTCGGTGTTTACAAGGGTACGATAAAATAACGGAGAGCCTTCGGAGTGAACACTTCCGACCTGCTAAATAACCTGAGAATACATACATTTAAAATACATCAACAAAATAGTTGGTGAGTTCTATAGGTTTTGACACGAAGTATTTTAATAACCAAAAGTGTTTTATAAAATTTATTTGAGGTGCGCAATGTAAACCAGTAGTCACAACTATTGAACATACATTGAACAATACAAATATAATACATTTAAAATACATCAACAAAATAGTTGGTGAGTTCTACAGGTTTTGACACGAAGTATTTTTATAACCAAAAGTGTTTTATAAAATTTATTTGAGGTGCGCAACGTAAACCAGTAATCACAGCTATTGAACATACATTGAACAATACAAATATAATCATCTATTATTACCAAAATAGAAATTAAATTGACAAGACCATTGCTAAATCGAGACACGCGGCTAACAATTCGGTGTTTACAAGGGTATGATAAAATAACGGAGAGCCTTCGGAGTGAACACTTCCGACCTGCTAAATAACTTGAGAATACATACATTTAAAATACATCAACAAAATAGTTGGTGAGTTCTACAGGTTTTGACATGAAGTATTTTTATAACCAAAAGTGTTTTATAAAATTTATTTGGTTGACCAACTTTTATAAATACGTACATTTCTATCAAAAGTATAAGATAATTGAGTTATAAAAATGTATCTGGTATCATTTAGAAACATGGGGCAAGTTTATGAGATCTAAATAGGGTCATCCATTAGATGTGGTGTCTAAGCCTATTTCTTTCTGATTTTAGCTCTCATGTTTGGAGGAATGTTTTCCCTCATGTTAGTACCATTCTGGGAAACTCTCATTGGGTGGTAGGTGCGGGTAACATCAGCTTTAGGATGGCTAACTGGGGTGCTAGTGAACATTGAATTGCTACAGTTAGGATCGAACCAAATCTTAGTTAAGTGATTAAAGTATTAGATTTGGCTATGCTGGAGAACATATATTCTGACTATAGTATTGTGTTTGTTTAATCAATCTTACATAGCTCCGATAATAATTAATAATTGATTTTGTGTTAAATTATGTGTGACCATGCATAGCTCTACATGAATTAATTCAACATCAGTAAATTTGGACTTAAATTGCTAATAATATATTAATTGGTAACCAACAAGAATTGTCCATAATTAGTAACTAATCATCGAGGGAAAGTAAATTCGAACTAAATAGAAGTGTTTGTAGAAATTGATTGAATTTAATAGTTGAGTGATTAAGTTAGTCTGAACTTGGAAAATCAGATAAAACACCATTCAAACTTTTGCTTAGAAATTTAGATTAATTTAATTTTTTTTAAGGATATGGGCGACAGTCTCTAAGGCATACCCCCAGAATGAGATTGGTACAATGCCATAATGATGCTTTATCCAAGTTATTATTATTAATAGAATCGATACACAACACATTATTTCCTAGATTATCTACAACAGATACAACTTCATACACACCATCACAAGGTAACGCTTTAAAATAAAGAACATTATTAAAGAAAACATTTATTCCACCAAATTCATTATCAAAAGAAAAGGTAAACCCTTGTTTGTACAAATCATGAAAGGAAATAATATTTCTTGCCATTTTTGGCGAATAACAACATTTATTCAAATCTAAAGTAAACCCACTACTTAGCAATAAAGAATAAACTCCAATCTTGTTGACAGGTGAAACTTTCCTATTTCCCATGATCAAGTTTATCTTTCCATGCTCCACATTCTCACTTCTTCTTATTCCCTGCAAATCAGAACAAATATGAATACCACAACTAGGGATCAGCGTAGGCGGGTACCCGCCTCATTTGGCGAGAACCGGAACCGGCGGTTCCTAGAAAGTTAGAACCGGAACCGGAACCGCTCTAGGCGGTTCTTAAATATTTGGAACCAGTCCCGGAACCGGCGGTTCCAGTTCCGGGAGCGGGTAACCCGGTCGCATTAATTTTGTTAACTTTTTTCGACAAAACCGCAATTTAGTTCGATCCAAATTAAATCAATTCGGACCAAAGACGGACAAAATCGGACAAATATATTCTAAACTGGTCTAAGTAACACACCTTTATATGAAATTATATATATATATATATATATATATATATATATATATATATATATATATATAAACCGGTTCCGGCGGGTACCCAGCGGGTAGCAGTTCCGAAAAAACGAGAACCGGAACCGGAACCGCCTTAGGCGGTTCCATAACTTTAGGAACCGGAACCGGAACCGCCTAAGGCGGTTCCGGTTCCAAAACCGGCAGTTCCGAGGCGGTTCCGGTTCCAAAAGCGGGTACCCGGTTCCGATGCTCATCCCTAACTACAACCGGTATCAAGGACCCAAGAGTTAGAATAGGGTTTGTTATTAGATAAGATAATGTAAATACCTGCATGGTTGGGTTTGACTTTCCCATCCTTCACATCTTGCTGGTACTTTGGGCAGTTCCGCTTCCAGTGCGACTTTTCATCGTAATAGAAGCATTTAACCTCCTTTGGGTCAGGAGATCAAGTGACGAAACCTTTCTTGGTTCCACTTGAAGAGGAGCCTTCAAGGGTCTTACCCTTGGTACCCTTTGAAGGGGTCTTCCTCTTCTTCACTTACCCATGATGCATGCCACTTTGGTAACATCTCTTTCATGTTTCAATCTCGAGTGTGCCATCCAAGTTTTGTGACTGGGATGCCAAGGATCACTAAACGATGTGTGAAGTAACCATGTAAATTACTTGGTTCCCTTAATGTTTATCACTCAATCGATGTGCCGGTTAACCACACGCGCTCCACCGACCTATAATAAACCTTAAGTCACCCTTTACCTACCTTGTTAAGTCCAAGTTAGTGTGTCGGTTAACCATACATGCTCCACTAACGACTTAAACAAAGTGTAAAGTGTAATTTCATGGATTAGCACCTTATTCACATTTTCCTAAAGTAATTAAGATTGAGAATTTAATAAAACATTTAGTTACTTTATAATAATCATTATACTTTTAATGAGAATTTTATAAGTCCTTGTCCTACCCTTTTGGCTAACGACCCTCCACCGATCAAAAAAGCGGTGGGTGAGAGTGGACACCCATTAAGCTACCATTTTATAGGCAACAACCTTATACCCCTTATAGACCAGCTTCGTGAATGATGCCTACTAACGGTAAGACGACTTGATCTTATATATATATATATATATATATATATATATATATTATTAACTTATAATATTATAAAGTATAAGAGTTGATTTTTAACTTTTAAAAATCTAGGGGTTTGAACTAAAGTTTATTAAGATAACTTTACATGTTCCAAAACTTGAGGGAAAGTTTTGTAACTTTACAAAACTCTTCAAATCATAACTTATGAGTTATTAAAATGAAGACTCTTCATATTTTTGTAACTTATGTGTTCTTTTAATGGATTTAATACAAAGTGACTTTTGGTTATCCATAACTTGAGGACAAGTTATGGACTCCATTAAAACACATAAAGATCATGAGTTAAGCATTAAACAAGTAATTCCTATGATCTACCAAGAACTCATAAGAACATGAATATTTATATGAAAATTTTAAGAGCATATGAACACATATAATTATGTTATTTTGATATTAGCCATTGTAAATGGATTAGAACAACCATTACACCATCTAAAACAAGTGTTAAAACACCAGAACAGTTTAGGGTAATGTTTCTAGTCCATTTCCAACAGCAAAATCAAAAAACTTCACTTTGCATGAAAAACTCGTCGAGTGCTAGAACTAACTCGCCGGGTCGGTTGAAGTTTCGATTGGACTCGTCGAGTCCCCACATGGACTCGGTGAGTCCCTCATGCAGACAACTTAAAAAATCGATTTTTTACACTATTTTGCATCAAGTATCAACAAACAAGCCTATGCTCTGATACCACTGATGGGATATGAGCATTTTAATACTTATAAGTGTACATGCAACCCTAGAAAACCTTGGATTTATGTTTGTCTAAAATACATGCAAATTTTGATTTCCAAGGTTTATAATCCTATCTAGCATACATGGGGAACTTCTAACATAAAAGATGGCTAGAAATACATACCTTGTAGTGATTTGGATTCCTTGAAACCTTGTGAGCCTAGCACCCCAAGTGTGATGCCTCAAATGTCTCACACAACACCAAATGCACATGGAATAAACTTGAGAGATATGTAGAACACTTAGAAATCGACTTGCCCTCACTTGTCCTCCTAGGTGTCCATTTTGGTGTGTAGCATGATGCTTATATAGTGTGTTACAATTAGGGTTACACCATGTAGACCCTAATTGTCATGACCTTTCATTTCCATGACCCATGGGTTATATAACCACCATGGAGCATCCTATGGGTTTTAGCCCAACTTGATAATCCATGGAGCTTTAGCCCACTATACAAGTATGAGTGATTTACACAATCAACCCATATATTTAATTAGTCATCTTTTGATCACTTAATTAATTCTAAATTAATTCTTGATCAATACTAATTAAATAATAGTATTCATATATTAGAACTTATAATATATTAACAAACCTTAAGTGTTATTTATCTCATTTTAGTCTATCCAAATGCATAATGCCATGCAACCCAAATAGACCATGCCAAACCGGGTCAAGTACATACCATAAATAGTTATGGACTTAGACACCTTATCCAACATTTTTATGATTCAAATATCACCTTGCATGCTAGTTTAGGCTTAATTCTTTGGAAAATGTTTATTGCATGTATAATTAGAAAAAACTTAGATCCAAAGCATTAGGGTTGTATGTGCACCATAGGAATATTAGAGTACATAAAACCCAACAGTGGTATTAGAGCCTAGGATGTTTTTTATTGTATTGATGCAACTGTGTAATTTTCAAAGCTGAAAAAACTGCAAAACTGGATTCTACCAAGCCTACTCGATGAGTCCATATGTGAACTCGACGAGGAGGTGCCTTATGATGATGAACCCATCGAGTTCATTAGTGCACTCGAAGAGTTGGACTGTCTGTGAGTAGAATTTTCGAGTTTTTGGCCTGTTTTGGATTAGGAACATTACCACAAACTATTTTGATTCATAAAATTTGATTGTAATGATATGGTAATGTTAATCCCCATCCAATAACATGATGTTTGTAAAATTCTAAGATAACTACTTGATTTTTGGTAAATACTAGTTATTTGTAAAATTTGAAGTTATCATGTAACATGAACAAATTAGGTGAAGTTGGTAAATAATCATCCTATCATAATTGGATTAGTTAATTTGATCTATATGTGTTCTTGAAAAAGTTCCATAACTTGTCCTCAAGTATGGAACATTAAAAGTCCTTATTTATGAAACCATTAACTAATTTAAGTTATAGATTTCTAAAACTTGTACATAAGTTTGGAGTTGGAAAGGTATCATTCATGGAACATAAAAGTTCATAAGTTATGAATTTCAAAAGTCTTGACAAGCTACAAAACTTTCCCTCAAGTTTTGGAACTTGAAAAGTTACATTAATGAAACTTTAATTCCAAACCCTAGAGTTTTAAAAGTTTAAAATTCAACCCTATACTATTATAATATTAAAGGTTAATACTTGTATATATATATATATATATATATATATATATATATATATATAAGACAATCCAGTCTTACCGTTATTAGGCCTCATTCACGAAGCCGATCTATAAGGGGGGGGGGGGTATAAGGTTACTACCTATAAAATGGTGGTTTAATGGGTGTCCACTCTCACCCACCGCTTCCTTGACTGGTGGAGGTTCGTTAGCTGAATGGGTAGGATATGACACTAATTCTCATTAATAAGTATAATGAAAATTATTAAAGTCACTAAAATTTTATAAATTCCCAATCTTAGTTACTTTAGGAAAAATGTGAAAACGGTGCTATTCCATGAAATTGCACTTTGCACCTTGTTAAGTCGTTAGTGGAGCGTGTGTGGTTAACCGACACACTAATTTGGGACTCACAATGTGTGGCAAATGGTAGCTTGGTGTTAATCATGGATCAATGGAGCGTGTGTGGTTAACTGACACATTGATTGGGTGATTTGTAACACCAAGAGTACCAAGCTAATTTGCATGGTTATTCACACCTTGTTTGTGATCCTCGGTATCCCAGTCACAAACTTGAAGGGCATAATCGAGATTTATACATGCCATTGAAAAGTTCAATAAATCTTAAAAGAATCTAGGAATTTCAATTCATTTAAAACCTAATCTACAATTTCGTTTTTCATGGTGGAAATTGGTAAATCATCATTTACTTACCTTCAAATATTTTTCAATTGGATTACGGCATCCCTCTTTTGAGTTGTAAAATATTGTGTTGGGTCCTAGCCTTAATATCTCATTTTTGGTGTTATATTAAGGATCATTATCTAATCTAAACCTATTCTTCCTTTTCAGATGTCTACTTCAAACAATGCTTCCCACCCAATCACTTCCGGCTCTTTCTCCCTCATGAACTTATGTGGGAGGGTCATCTTCGATGGATCGAATTTCAATGATTGGATTCAAAAAATCAGAATGACAATTCATTATGAGAACAAAGAATATTTCCTTGATAAAGAGCTTAAGGACATTGATGAATCAACTGCTACTACCGAACAGATTGCTAAGTACAAAACTCATGAGAGGGACGCGGCCACAATGTTGTGTATAATGATCGCAACCATGACTGCTGAGCTCCAAAAGTCATAAGAGGACTTTTGGCCTTATGAAATGCACCAGGAATTGATGGAAAGTTACCATCAAAGTGCTCGACAGGAGAGGTATGAGGTCATTGCTTCCATGATCACGACCAAAATGAAGGATTGAGAGTCCATCACGGCCTACTTGCAAAAGATGCAAAGGTTTGTGGACCACTTGCTAAAATTGAATGTTAACTTCTATGAAAAGTTGGCCATAGATATCATTCTACACTCTTTGCCTCCTTGTTATGATCAGTTTTGCATGACCTATCATATGAACAAGGAGGAGGTCACTCTAAGCAAGCTTCAAGGTCTCTTGAGAACTGCTGAATGAAGTTTGAAAGGAAACTATGTTGTGCCTACTCCCACTGCAATTTCCCCTGTCCTGGCAATTGGACATGGAAAGGGAAAGAAGAGGAAGACTCCTTGCAAGAGTCATAAGGGAAAGTCCCATGTTGGATCCTCTTTCAGTGGAACCAAAGTTGGTTCTGTCATACCCTCTTCCAATCCAAAGGAAGCCGAGTGCTTCCATTTCCATGTAAAGGGGCACTGGAAATGAAGCTGCCTAAAATACTTGTAGGGCATAAAGGATGAGAAGATCAAACCTTCCTTTGTAGGTAGTTATACTATTCTATCTAATAACTCATCACATGCTAACTCTTGGGTCGTTGATACAGGATGTGGCTTACACATTTGTTCTAATTTGCATGGACTAAAAAGAAGTAGGGATATGGAGCATGGGAATATGAACTTAATCATGAGGAATAGGGGAAAGTCACCTATCACCAAGATTGGATTTTAGTCTTTATTACTTAGTAATGGTTTAAAATTAGATTTGAATAATTGTTGCTATTCGTCTGATATGGCGAGGAATATTATTTCCTTTCATAGTTTGTATGAACAAGGTTTTTCCTTTTCTTTTAATAATGAAATTGGTAGTATTAATGCTTATTACAATGGTGTATTTTATTTTGAAGCATTACCTTGCAATGGCGTATATGAAACTGTGACGGTTGTATATAACTTAGAAAATAATGTGTTACGTATTGATTCTTCCAATGATTTGGATAAAGCATGCTTATGACATTGTCGTCTTGGACATGTTAACAAGAAGCGCATAGCCCAACTCCAAAAGGATTGAGTGTTGGAGTCATTTGACTTAAAGTCAGATGACACTTGTGAATCTTGTTTTTCTTGGAAAGATGACAAAGTCACCCTTCACAGGAACTTGTGTAAGGGGTGAGGGTCTGTTGGATCTGATACACACAGATGTGTGTGGACCCTTCAGAACTGCCACAAGGGATGCTAACCGCTTCTTTATGACTTTTACTAATGATTACAGCAGATATGGCTATGTCTACTTAATCAAGCATAAGTCAAAAACCTTTGAAAAGTTCAAAGAGTTTAAGCAAGAAGTGGAGAATCAATTGGGCAGGAAGATAAAGATGTTGCGATCTGATCGTGGAGGAGAGTATCTTAGTATTGAGTTCCATGACTATCTTAAGGAATGTGGAATTGTTTCACCTTTGAAGCCACCTAGGGCACCACATCTTAATGGTGTAGCGGAGAGGCGCAATCGAACCTTGCTGGACATGGTTCGTTCTGTGATGAGTCGAGCTTCGCTACCTATCTCATTCTGGGGGTATGCCTTAGAGACTGCCGCTCATATCCTTAATCTTGTCCCAACTAAAAAGGTTTCCAAAACACCTCACAAGATGTGGACAGGGAAGGTTCCCTCGTTAGCACACATCAAAGTTTGGGGTTTCAAGGATTTTGTGAGAAAAGAAACTCATGACAAGCTCGAACCTCGTAGTAAGCGATGTATTTTCATCGGCTACCCACAGAAATCCTTTGGATATCTCTTCTATAGACCAAGTGACAATGTTGTCTTCGTTTCAAGGAGAGGATTCTTTCACGAGATAGAACTCATATGCCAAGGGGACAGTGGGAGGCAAATTGACCTTGAAGAGCATCAAGAGTTAAGTGATGAAGGAACCTCAAACATGAGAACTTAACCCGAGTAGGAAACTCTTGTTGAACCAATTGACGAGCCCTTACCTCTGAGGCGTTCCAGTAGAGTTAAACATGCACCTGATTTTTATGGTTTCCATATTACTTTTGAAGGTGGTACATTTATCAGTGATAGCACACTGGTAAGTTTGGATGAACCTAACAACTACAAGGAAGCCATGACAGGCCTTGGGTCTGCTAAATGGAAAGAGGCAATGGACAGCGAGATTCAGTCCATGTATGACAATCATGTTTGGAACTAGGTTGACAATGTACCTGGCCATAAGACAGTCGGGTGCAAATGGATCTTCAAGAAGAAGATCGAAATGGATGGGAAAGTAAACACTTATAAGGCACTATTGGTTGCGAAGGTCTTTACTCAAACTCCTGGAGTTGACTATGATGAGACCTTTTCACCAGTGGCCAAAATTAAATCTATAAGGGTTATGCTAGCCATAACTGCATTTCATGATTATGAAATATGGCAAATGGATGTCAAAACCCCTCTCCTTAATGGAGTTGGATGAGGATGTTTACATGAATCAAATAGAGGGTTTTGTTAATGCAAAGTACCCTAATAGAGCGTGTAAGCTTGAGAAATCCATTTATGGATTAAAAAAGCATCTCGCAGATGGAATCTTTGTTTCGATGAGAAAGTCAAAGAGTTTGTCTTTTCAAGAAGTGAGGATGAGTCCTGCATATATGTCAAATGTATTGAGATTATAGTTAGCTTTCTTGTGTTGTATGTGGATGACATACTGCTCATAGGAAATGAAATCCCAACCTTGCAGGAGGTTAAGTCCTGGCTTAGGAAGTGTTTCGCTATGAAGGACCTCGGAGAAGCTGCTTACATTCTAGGGATAAGGATATTCAGAAACAAGAGTAAAAGACTAATAGGACTTAGTTAAAGTACCTACTTAGATAAGGTGTTGAAACGTTTCAACATGTAGGATTCCAAGAGAGGAGAACTACCTATCCAAAGCAATGCCAAACTGAGTAAGAACCAAAGTACGAGTATCGATGTTGAAATAGTAGAAATGAGTCGAATACCATATGCTTCTACAGTTGGTTCAATTATGTAAGATATGACCTGTACTCCCCCTGATGTAGCCTTTGCATTGAGCATGGTTAGCCGATATCAAGGGAATCCTGGTAAAGCTCACTGGACTGCGGAAAAGAACATTCTTAAGTACCTACGAAGGACTAAGGATTGGATCCTTACCCTTGTTGGGAGTGATGAATTAAGAGTGGTAGGGTATAGTAATGCCAATTTTCAGACTGATAGAGATAATTTCCGCTCTCAGTTGGGCTAGATATTTACCCTAAATGGAGAAGCAATAACTTGGAAAAGTTCCAAACAGGAGACTGTAGCTGATTCAATGTGCGAATCAGAGTATATAGCAGCAAGTGAAGCATAGAAGGAGGCGATATGGCTGAAGAACTTCATCGGAGACCTTGGAGTTGTACCAGCTATAAAGGAGCCCATGGTAGCGATAATGCAGTTGCCTTATCCAAGGAACCAAGAGATCATAGCAGATCAAGACACATCAACAAAAAATATCACTTCATAAGACATCAAGTAGAAGAGGGGCTCCTCATGGTTAAGAGGGTATACTCAGAAGAAAATCCAACAGTTCCCCTTACGAAGGGACTGAGTAGGGTTAAGCAGTTGCATCACGCTAGTAGTATCGGGCTGAAGGACGATATTAATTTTAGTGATTAGATAGAATTCCAGAAACTTGTAATAGTTAAAAAGTAATTGACATTTGATGATTGAATAAAAGGTGTTTTTATTTATAAGTAGTGTTACTATCTTGTGTTAGTTATTTACTATTGTTTCATTTTGCATGTTTGATTTCCAGAATAATAAGATTATTCAAAACTATCCACAGTCGATCATACTTTGGAAGTAGGTTATGAAAGAAGATTGTCATGAGTGGGTTTTTGTATGATTGTCTAAGGTGTTAGACATAGCAAAAGATTGCTACAAACATTCATGAGTGCTCCTGAAATAAGATTTGAGTATTGGACTAAACCCATACTCACATATCACTTCATGGAATTTATCATGGATGATTGTGAGACAATAATATTGTATAATCTTCAAACCAAGATATATGAGTTGGCAGTTATTTATTGATTGTACATTGGTAGTGTGAAAACGCATCAGTAACTCGATGTTATAAAACATGCTATTATGTATGATTCAGTGAATAGTTAGTACAAGCATATAAGTCGAAGTTTATCTGTTCCTTTTATCCTATGAGGATTAAAAGCTATATCAAGGGCCCTTCGATGATTTTGTTTTGACTTATGTGTCGGGCCCGGTCAGAACAGTATTGATGTGTTTAATTAAGTTCTATGTTAGACAAATCGGAAATCAAGAAATAAACTGCAGGACAATAAGTATGACTATGTTCCATGTATTTGTCCGTATGATATATTGTTGAATAGAGGATTATATGATCACTTATCTAATCGATGCATTAGAGTTTGACAACGGCTTTTTGAGAGCTACAATTGCTAATCGGATTTTAAGTTATTTTGGCAATTACAGTTATTAGACTTATCCAAGTGGGAGACTGTTGGAAAAGGTGTCTAAGCCCATAACTATAATTGGTATGTACTTGATCCGATAGTAGCATGGTCTATTTGGGTTGCATTCATCAAAGCAATATGTTAGGAAGGATATTTGAGTAAGAGGTTAATTATGATTTATTAATATATTATAAGTATAATATATTAATTGAGGAATCATATTATTTAATTAGTATTGGTCAAGAATTAATTTAGTGATCAAAAGAGACTAATTAAAATGATACATATGAATTGGGCTAAAGATCCATGGTTTGATTTGTGATGGGCTTATGGATTAATTCATGAAGTATTTATCCAAATCAAATGGATGAGTCATGGGCTAATGTGTATGGATTAGGGTTACACATGACCCTTGATATTCTACATATATATATATATATATATATATATATATATATATATATATATATATATAAGCTTGAAATCGGTTACACCTTACACTCAAAGAAGTAGAATCCGATTTTAGACTCTCCCTAACCTCTATATATTCCTCCTAATTGTTCTTGGTGTTTTGTGATTCCATTTGAGGCATCACACTATTGGTGCTAAGCTTTCTTGAGGCCAAGTTATTCAAGCTACTACACAAGTTAATACTCTAACTAGTTTTTATGATTCAAATGTCACCTTGCATGCTAGTTTAGGCTTCATGCTTTGGAAAATGTTTATTGCATGTACAATTAGAGAAAACATAGATCCAAAGCATTAGGGTTGTATGTGCACCATAGGAATATTAGAGTACATAAAACCAACAATAATAAACTAACAAATTATCTCCGCTTTCCAAATTTCATTCTATTGTGTTACTAGTTATGAGGGCAACCCAAAAAGGACTTTGCTTGTAGTTCAAGTATATACTAATTTAGTTATGAGCTTAGACACCTTAATCCAACAGTCTCCTACTTGAATAAGTCTATAACTACATTTGCAAGTATGAATTTGAACCAAACATCAAAGTGTGTTTTCCGAAGCAACTACCGAACTCTGATTCAAATCAGACATTTACCCTAAGATAAGTGATAAGCTATTTCTTCATTATACAAGATATTGTATGGACACGAGGCATGGAACCCAATCAATCTCATTGTCCAAAAATTTGTTTCCTAATTTCTTGATTTGTGATGATGTCATTAGACTACCAATTGAACACATCAATTTAGTCCTGGTTGGGCTCAACACTATAATGTTAACATCAAATTACCGAGGGCCTAAAAATATCGGTTTTCCTGTTATGGAAAAAGGAACGAATAAACTTTGACTATATAACTTTTACCTTTACTCACCAAATCATACATGATACTACGTTTTATAACATCATGTCACTGATGGGGTTTTGCAACACCAATGTACAACCAATTTGTAAATTACAACTTATATATCTCTGTTTGCAGAATAGAAGATATTATCTTCTTATCATTACTTATGATTGAATCCATGAAGTAATATCTAAGTATGGGTTTATCTAATACTCAAAATCCCTATTTTCAAAGTACTCATGAATATTACAACAATCCCATGCTTTGTCTAATCTCTATAGACAATCTACAATCAGTTCATGACAATCTTAAATCACTACTTACTTCCAAAATTATGATTGACTATGGAATTTCAAATAATCAAATTACTCAAGAAGTAAAACATGCGAAGCGAGACACAAGAATAAATAGTTGAAGAAGGCAATACTATACTCACAGATAATTCTCTATTATTTATTCACCAAAATCAATTACATTTATTTTGTTACAAAGTTTCAAACTATCAACTAACTACTAAAACTAATATCATCTCTTAAGCCAAGGCTCCTAGCATGCTGGTTGTGCTTGACCTTGCTCAGAGCCTTTGTTAAAGGATTTGCAAGATTATCTTATGATGAAAGTTGTTTCACCAGGAGATGCCCTTATTCAACTCTATATTTGATGTAGTGTTACTTTCTATTGATATGTTTAGACCTGCCATGGTCTTTCGGTTCTTTGGTCAAAGCAATTGCACCATCATTATCATATAATAGTTCTATTGGTTCTTGAATGGTTAGGACTACTTTGAGATCTCCGATGAAGTTATTCAACCAAGCCGCTTCTTTTGATGCCTCACTCACTGCAATGTACTTTAATTTACAAATAATCACCCACCGCTGACTGCTTGGAATTTTTCCAAGTCACCACTCCACCATTCAACAAAAAAACCCAATCAGATTGAGAACAAAAGTTGTCATGATCTGTTTGAAAACTGGCATCACTATAACCACGCACTCTCAATGTATCATTGCTGTCAATAACTAGAAAAATGTATTTTGTTCTTTGCAAATACTTGAGAATATTCTTGACTGTTGTGCAATGGGCTCTGCCTGGATTTCCCTAAAATCGACTAACCATGCTCAAAGCATAAGCCACATCAGGGCGAGTACATGTCATAACATATATGATCGATCCTATAGTTGAAGCATATGTGACCCAACTCATGACATCTATTTCTTCCTCAATACTTGGATTTTGAGTCTTACTCAATTTTATAGTACATTGAATAGGAAAATCCCCTTTCTTGGAGTTCTCCATATTGAAGCAATTTAATATTTTTCCAAGTATGTACTCTGACCGAGACCAATAAGACGTCCTTTCTATCCCTCAAAATTCTTATCCCAAGGATATAGGCTGCTTCCTCTAGATCCTTCATAAAGAAATACTTCCCAAGCCAAGATTTCACTTCTTGCAAAGTTGGAATGTCGTTCCCTATAAGGAGTATGTCATCAACATACAATACTAGGAAAGTTACTATACTCCCACTAGCTTTGACATATACACAAGACTCATCCTCACTCCTAGAGAATCCAAACTCTTTGACTTTCTTGTGGAAGCAGAGACTCCAATTGCAAGATGCTTGTTTCAATCCATAAATGGAATTCTCAAGCTTAAACACTCTATTAGGATACTTGGCATGTACAAAACCTTCTATCTAACTCATGTAGACGTCCTTAGTTAACTTCCCATTTAGAAAAGTTGTTTTAACATCTATTTTCATACCTCATAATCATAAAAGGAAACTATGGAAAATATAATCCTGATCAACTTGATCTTAGCCACTGGTGATAAGGTTTCATCGTAGTCAACTCGTTGGGTTTGAGTAAAGCCCTTTACAATCAGTCAAGCCTTGAATGTGTTCACTTTTCCATCCATTTCAGTATTCTTCCTGAAGATCCCTTTGCGACCTACTCTCTTTCGACCATGTTCATGGTTAACCAAGTTCCATACTTTATTATCATAGATGGAATGGATCTCGCTATCCATTGCCTCCTTCCATTTTGCAACCTTAGGGCCTTCCATCGCTTCCTTGGAATTTATTCCAGATCAATAACACTCCCACTGTCCTCTTTGAATATGAGCTCTCTCTCTCTCTCTCTCACGCGCACGAAAGAATCCTCTTTGAACTACAAATACCACACACTAGGTCTGTAGAATAAGTATCCAAAAGAATTTAGTGGGTAGCCAATAAAAATACACTTCTCGGCTCTAGGATCATTCTTTTCATGAGTTTCTCGTCTTATGGGAGCTTCACAACCCTAGACCTTGATATGTGCAAGCGAGGGTACTTTCCCTGTCCACATCTCATGAGGTGTTTTGGCAACCTTCTTAATGGGAACAAGATTTAGGATATGTGCGGCTGTCTCTTAGGCATACCCCCAGAAAGATATAAGAATAAAAGCTTGACTCATCATGGAATGAACGATGTCAAGTAAAGTTCTCTTACGCCTCTCAGCCACACCATTAGGTTGTGGTGTTATGGGAGGAGTCAATTGTGAAACAATTCCACATTCGTTAAGATAGTGGTGGAACTCGATACAATGATACTCTCCACCTCTTTCAGATCGAATCATCTTTATCTTCCTACCTAATTGACTCTCGATCTCATGCTTAAACTCTTTGAACCTTTCAAACATTCAGATTTTTTTAAACAAGTAGATATACCCATATCTGCTATAATCATCCGTAAATGTTGTGTAGTATTGATTGACATTCCTTCTGGTAGATATGAAGGGTTGATAACATCTATTTAATACATATATTTTTGGAATTTTCTTATTATTTTATACTATGCTTTATGAAATTTAGAGCTAAAAGGTACTTATAATTCTTTAAATTACATTTTAAAGGTATAACATGTTGCTAGAGCGAAAAGGAAGCGAAAAGGATGGATAATGGAGTTGTATTGAAAAAATGAAGAAGTTCGCTGACGTAGCCATTACACCCAACGTAATGATGAGTACACCCATCGTATGCAGCTGGCTGAAAATGCACTTTCACTACATTATGCTCAACATATTCCTAAGTACGCCCAACATCCTTGTGATCTAAATGTGTAAGTCTGCATGTGATGACCACTCATATGTAATTAGCTTCATGATCTTGATGCTAGTAGTTCAAGTCTCTCATAATACGAACTAAATACTGATTTTTAGGATAATTAGTGCACTTGATCACTGTTACTAAAAGTCTTGAAAGTCAAAGGATTAGTTATCTAGACCTAGAAACAATTCATATTAGGAATCAGTGAATAAAGAATAAATAACTTCTGTGTGAGCAATTATCTATGATTTTGAGATGTAATTTTTCTAAACCAAAGTACCTAAACAGATTTGTCTTCAATCACTTTATCGAGATTTGCTATTTAGTTGTTTATTTGATTTGAGATTTTAATCCCATAAAACCCATCTTTACTATTTTCATGTGTTTAGTGTAACCTATAATCAAAAACTCCAAATTTCTTCACCATTATTCCCCTTGTGTTCGACACCTAGTCTTACCATAACTATACTATTGCACGATTAGGTACACTGCCTAATGTCTTTATTAGTCTGGTTGTGATTAAATCAATTGTATAAATTTAAAACTTGAGTAGTTAATTCATATATATATATATATATATATATATATATATATATATATATATATATATATATATATATATATGAACACATCAAGGGCCCACACACATCTGCATGAATAAGGTCGAACAATCCTTCACCTTTTTCATATATTCCAGTGAAAGGTGTTTTTTTCATCTTTCCCAAAACACAAGACTCGCATTCATCATCTAACCTTAAGTCAAATAATTCCAACACTCCATCCTCTTAGATTCTGGCGATGCATTTCTTGTTGATGTGCCCAAGACGATAATTCCACAAGCATGCTTTGTCTATACCATCAGACGAATCAATATGAAATACACTAATTTCCTAAGTTATCAACACACATCACAGTTTCATACACACCATTAAAAGGTAAAGCGTTTTAATATAAAAGGACCATTTTATAGACCAAAATCGAACTATTGTCATTATCAAATGAATATTGAAAACCCTATCTAAAGAATGCATGGGATGAAATAATGTTCCTTTTCATTTGTAATGAATAACAACAATTCATCAAATCAACCCTAACCCCACTATCAAGCACAAGACCATATGTCCCAATCTTGATAATAGGTGAAGAACACCTATTCCGCATGATCAGGTTCAGACTTCCCTACTTAACTTCCTCACTTTATTTTAGCCCCTGCATATAAGAACAAATGTGAAAGCCACTTCCGGTATTAAGGACCCAAGAATGAGAAAGCGGTGTGATTTATTTGAACAGTGTATGCCCATGATGAGGAGCCATATGGCTTGATTTTCCCCTCTTTCAACTATTGAAGGTGCTTTGGTCAGTTTCTTATCCAATGCCCTTTGTTGCCACAATGAAAGCAAGTGGCCTCCTTTAGATCACTAACAACAGGAACATCAAAGTTGGGCTTTGCCTTTGACCCACTACCCGAAGTTCCAACATGGGACTTTCCCTTCCAGTTTGATTGAGAGTTTGCTTTCCAATTCTTTCCTCCGTTTTAATAAATGGCCAGGACAGGAGCACTTGTCATAGAAGAGACATGATTTTTCTTCATACCCAGTTCAACCATCTGTAACAGGTTGTGAAGTTAAGTCGATGTTGTCTCTGTGTTGTTCAAATGATAAGTCAAAATGAATTGATCATAATTAGGAAGTAAGAAGTTAAGGACTATGTTAATGGCTAACTCCTTCTCAAATGACACATTGATCTTTTCCAAGCACTCCACACATCTTTACATCCTTTGCACGTGAGCGCAAACAAAGTCTCTTTCCTTCAACTTGCATGCCATGAGAGACATGAGCACTTCATTGCGTTTCTTGTCTCACTTTCTTGAGAAAATTTTCAACAAGATCAAGGCACATTTCATATGGCCAATAGTCCTCGTCGAACTTATGGAGTTCTGGCTCCATGGTGGCAACCATGACGCAGACGACCTTAGTGGCGCCGTTATGATGTTTGTTATAGAAAGTGATTTCATTAGGAGTAGAAGTTATTTCTTCATTTCAAAAAGAGGCTTCTTGATAACATACCATTTGTTCTCGTGCCAAAGAGTCATCTTCAGATTTCTCATATAGTCAATGTAGTTTGGACCAATCGGCTTCTCTTTTGACAAAATCGACAAAAGAATGGAGTTGGAGTTTTAAGCAATAGTATCATCACCGTTTCTAGACATCTATATTTAGAGAGATAGTTTTTAGTTAGTTGATATTAATCCTTAATATTTTAAACCATATTGACATTCACGGCTAGGTTCCAAAATACAATTTAAAATTAAGAAGAGGGATGTCATAATCCAATCACAAATTGATTCAGGTAGGCGAAACGATTCACCAGTTTCAATCGAATGAAATTACTAGATCATTTGAGATTCATTGAATCATATGAATGAGATGTTTAATATCAGATTATGCTATTCAATTTTGAGATTGGGATAACAATAATCACAAACAAGATGTGAATAACCATGCAAACCCAATCGACAACCTCGATGTCATTTATCATCTCAAATTGATGTGCCGGTAAACCACTTACACTCCATTAATAATGATAATTTTCAAGTTGTTCCATCATTTCAACTCAGTAGTCCCAAATTAGTGTGCCGGTTAGTAGAGTTGGCAATGGGTCGACTTGGGTTAGGTATGGGTTGAACCCATTTATTAACTGGGTTGAAGTTTTCAATCCAACCTAACCTGTTTACTTAAATGGTGAAAAATCTTGTATTCTCAAGATTCATATTAAAGTGATATTGCTAAATAACATATGACACTAATGGGTCACACTAACAACAACTTCATACAATTGATTATTTATTAGAAATTGATTTTAATAAATATTCAATAAAACTTTTATAATTAAATTGGGAATTATTGATTTCTAGAAAATAGTTAATTTTCATTAGCAAGTAATATAATATATCATATGGTATGATTTATTAAGTCATGTACAACATTTTGGGCTAGTTAAGTTTTTTGTCTTTTAGGAAAAGACAAAGTTTATATCTTATAAACTTTGAGTTTATAAAATATAAACAAACTCCTCTTCTTTATGCAATTTTCGAGATTTGCATAAAAAGAAGAAGTGTATGACTTGTCTAATCCTACTTTAAAGGCATAGGAGACATGCTTATGACATTAGGGACAAGTTTGCTTAAAGTGCTAATGACTAATGGTTAATAACTTCATTTTAAGGCACTATAAATATGAGGCTTCCACTCTTGAAGTTCTTTCCCCATTCTTTCTTCAAATGGCCAAGAGCTCCATGGGAGACTTTCCATCTCTTCTTTGCTTTGAGTTATTGAAGATTACCTGCATATCTTTTGCTCTCTTGAAGTTCATATTGGTTATGAACTTCATGCTTAAGATTTTAAGAGTTTTGGACTAGCATCTACATCAACCCAAAGAACGACAAAGGTTGTTATTTCTTTACCTCTTCTTTGGTTGGTGTTTTAATCTTTGTATAACTTGCAAGAAGATCCTTGGTGGGTATAAAATGTTTATGTTATTTCAAAAATTAAAATCTTCCGTTGCCATATTTTTCTAGTTTATGAAACCATTTTTGAAATAAAACCAAACAAATGGTTTGATATTTCCATCCCAACCCAACCTTTTAGAGAAATGGGTTGTCACCGGGTTCACTTGTTTATGTAACTACATAAATTGGTTAAACTTACTAACTAAAGTTTATATCACTTACATTAGTTCCAAACATAATTAAAGTTTCAAAGTATGACAAAAGCACAATCCTAATTCAAAAATACATATAAATTGTTAAAATAACATCATAAATATTTAATATTGAAGTGATTTTGTAGAGTGACTACATTGTCAATGCTAAGAAAAAGAATGACAATTATGATTGAATTATCAACATGTTTTAAACATAAATACTTGATAATATTCAAATAATTATTAAATTAAATATATATAAAAGTTAAATGGGTTAGCAGGTTGAAAAAATGCTGATTATTTTTATCCAGTCCAACCTATTTAATTAAATGGGTTAAGCGGGTTGATCTATTTAACTTAAATGGGTTGCAAATCTCAACCCAACCTGTTAATTTTTGGTTGGGTTCAGGTTGGGTTAGTCGGTTGGGTTGATTTTTGCCATCTCTATCGGTTAGCTACGCACGCTCCACTAACGACTTATAAAGAATGATATGCATTTTCATGGATTAGCATAAATTTCACATTTTTTCCTAAAGTAACTAGAGTGAGATTTTTAAAAGGTTCAAATATTTTATATAATTATAATTTAATTAGATTATGTCCTATCGAACTCGTTTGGCTAACAAACATCCACCACACAGGGGAGCGGTGGGTGAAAAGACACACATTCAACAGTCATTTTATAGGACGTTTCCTTATTCTACCTTTATAACATGGCTTTGTGAATGAGGCCTACTATTGATTCGACTGACTTTTCTTATACGTATAGTAATTAAACTTTTAATAATATATATATATATATATATATATATATATATATATATAAACAATTAATTAAATTAATTAAACCATTTAAGAATTAACTAACTATCATAATTAAAACGTTAATTAATTAATTCGAATTTAATCCTATCCCTCTAATTAATAAGGTATGGAGGCTAGGGATTTAGGAAACCCTAGAAAACCGAAAATTGCAAGAGGCTAGGGTTTATTTTCTACAAACCCTAATCTGGATCAATTAACGTCATGTGAAATCAATAGAAAATAATGGCTTTGATAGCACTGAAGGGGTTTTATAGGTTATCAAAACATGTAAATTATAAAATCTTAACTCTTAAGTTCACATGCAACCTATAAGGATCTATGTTTTCTCTAATTGATAACAACATACAATAAACATCAAGAACCCTAGAGAAACCCTATGAAATTTGAAAAACTGCAAAAGTAGGGTTTACATACCTTAAGATTTATTATAGCAAATAAACATTTTGATACCTTTCCTTTGCACTTCAGAATGCTAGCGTCAAAAGCTTAGTGCCTATAATGGCTTGTACCTAAACCCTAGCAACTAGAAGACAAGAGGAGAGAGGAGAAGGGATAGCAAATTTAGCTATTCTCTTGAAGAATCAGGTGCAAGAAAATAGGTATGCAAAGTGTCCTTGATTTACGAACATCTACCAAGGCTCGCTCGGTATTAAGTAATGGGCATCCAAGGATAGTAGGTACAACTTCATCCTATTTCATGTTTATCACCACAAAGTCAATTTCATAAACAAAATTTCCAATTTTCACCAATATATCTTCAATTATGCCTCGAGGATGACTCACCGAACGATTCGCCATATGAATTGTCTTCCTTGTAGTCTTCAATTCTTGAAGGTTGAGCTTTTGGTAAAACAAATAAAGCATTAAGTTTATACTACCTCCAGAATCGGCCAAGGCAAATGTTTTTGTGGAATTTCCAAATTTGCATGGTAAAGTAAGACATCGAGTATTTCCCATTTTCTTTGGTATGCCTTCCATAATCACCGTTTAATATTGTTCATTATGAACTACCTTGGATGCCTTTTCTAGTTTTTGTCGAGTATCGAGGGGATCTTGAAGAAACTTCATTCAAGTATTTTGGCTAATGCTTCAACAAAGGGATTATTAATCGAAATGTTATTGACTTGATTTCAAATCTCTTGTGCTCTTGTTCCAATGGATGTACTCTAGCTCGAGAAGGAAAAGGTAACGAATGTTGATATGGTTTAACAAAAGATGAATTTTCTAGTTCAGACTGATTCCATGACGTGAGTGGTTGTTCCTCACGTCGTGAGAATTGGGTACCAGCACTCCCCTTTTCTTCGATCTTCATTCTCTTTGGCATCGATTCGGGCTGCTTTATGTCTTCATCTAATGCCTCTAAAAACTCAGAAATGGTGTCTTCTTCAGTGGATATAGTTATTACATGAGATTGAATATTTTGATCAGGAATTTTAGGTGGTAAACGTTCATTCACAAGCTTAGTTAATTGCCTGAGTTGAGTCTCGATGTTATGGATGGACGCTTGTTGATTTCTAATATTAGCATCAGTAGCATCGTGACATTTTTCCGAAGCCTCCATATACCTACTAAGTATTGAATCGTAATCCATCTTCTTCTCGGGTGGTGGTTGATCCTTTTGATAATTTCCTCATCCGGTTTGCCTATATTTTTCTTCTTTTTGCTTCTTATACTCTTCATAAGGCAACCATTCTTTCTTTGGCTTTCCCCAATCTTCATCAAATCGATCTCCATTAGAGTAACAAACTTGATCCTTTCTATTCCCATTTTATTCTAAATGGAAATCCTTGGTTAAGTGTGGCCCATTGTAATTGTCACAACCCACACATATTGCATGTATGGATTGATCCATCTTCGTTGTTCGTCAATCCATGGTCTCTAATTTTGCCAACACCACAACCAATTCTTCTGAAGCACCATTTACATCCTTGTATCATCTTGTCTTGTCTTCTCGAGGGTTGTGGTATTCCCTTGAATGCTTTGACAATTCTTCTATTAGCTCTTTAATTGTAGCAGGATTTTTATTTGTTAGTGGTCCTTGAGAATCGTCACATTTATCCCATCATAGAATATAGATACTTCTTGTTGCTCATTAAGATCATTTGAAGGACAATTCCTTATTAATACCTTATAGCGCTCACATGTGTCATACAATGATTCTCTTAGCTTTTGCTCGAAATTTACGATAGCCTTTTTAAGTTTTGCAACCTTTGAGGGTGGAAAAAATTGTTGGATGAACTCTTAACGCATTTCAGTTTTGCTTTCTTTTTCTGATTCTGATTTGGGCTTGTAATTAACTTCCTTTTTGTTAGGAGTTTTCTAGAATGTGGATTCTGGATCTTCAAACAGTGGTGTCAATGGTATCTTTTAAATCCGCAGATCATATACTACTGAAACAAAATGAACAAAAGCGTTAAAACGAACTAAAAATAAAATAAAACTGAGATTGCAGTTCTCATGCAGTTTAATGAATTCAGAAAAATAACTTTTTGCGGGCTTTACCCCACAAAAAGTTTCGATAAACCTAAAGCAATTCAACTAACAGTTGAAATAGTCGTTCCCTGGGAACAGCACCAAAAACTTGATGTGCAAAAAATATACATATCAACTTTTAAATTTATAAACCTAACTAACTTAACTAAGTAATGCACCTATATGCAGTGTACTTAGTCAGATTATAGTATAGTTTGGGTAAGTTGGGTGTCGATCACAGAGAACAAAATTCTAATTAATGAAATAATTACTAATAATTAAATAAATAAAAAAAGTAAATTGGGGGATTTTTACTGATTTTGCAAGTTCAGTAAACTTAACTTAAACAAATAACAATCACTTGATTGTTATCAAGGTATTAAAAGCACTTTCGTTTAGTATCGAATCCACCTTTTTCATATGGTTAGTTATTATTCATGGTTTAATAAAGTTGGTTACTACAATAGATATTATTAGCAATCTTGATTAGATGTCATAATATTTTCATCAATTCATGAACTACTATGTAATGATCATACACAAGAAAATACAAAATTTACTATTAAGAATTAGTAAGTTATGTAAAATTTATCTAAACACAATTATGATCAAATTTGTTCTCTAACGTAGATGAAGTTGTTGTCTTTATTGCCTAATCTAAGATTTGGTGAATCCTAACTCTAGCAATTTAATGTTCCTAAAGTACTTGGTAATCAAGTTCATACAATATAAATTGATCATTCAATTACACTTAACCTAAATAAAACCAACAAAGATTAAAGCTTTATCATGCTAGGTATCAAAAATCAAACACAAGCTTAATCCAACTTCATATAATCCATAAAAGTAAGAAACTAAGTCATAGTTTTAGGTTTCATCTAACTAAATGAAAGTCTACTAATTTAGCTACTCATGGTAGTAATCAAACACAAAAAACACAATGGGAATAGAGCTAAACATGATTAAACCGAATGTGTAATGTGTTATGTTGATTGGATCTTCAAATCTCTTAACTTCAATCGATCTCTTCTTCAAAAGGATGTTTTTCACACTTTTTTGACCTCTGAATTCGATTACCTCTCTAGGAAATCATAAACCAACCTCTTAAATCGAATGTGGCAAAGGCTATTTATAGTTTCCTTAAAAACGTCCCTCACATCGTGAGAATTACTGTCTCACTTCGTGAGGTCAGTGTAAATCATATCTAGCAAGGGAACTTGGCTTCTGCATATAAATCTTCTAGAATAATCAAGCTCACGTCGTGATTCTGTCTTTGCACAAAAATCTCAAATTTTTTAATAAACACGTTGTGTTACTTTAGTGTCACGTCGTGGGGAGTGTAATTGCTTGATTCTTCTTCCTTTTAAGCTCCATTAATATCCCAATTCAGCCCCAGTCCTTCTAGGTTCCAATATTCGTCACTTATGGTTATCAGAAACACAAATAAACAACTATGAGTTATCAACAACCCTGGAGACTACCCGAAGTCTCAGTGGGAAAACATCACGCCCTGAGGGTTATCAGCAACCCTAGAGACTACTCGAAGTCTCAGCACAAATAGTATAACATATCACAGTAACAACAATAAGACCCAGTTGTTCAACATGTATATACTACCACACAGGCAAGCATAAAAGAGTCACGAGGACAATAAACATCCTACATACACAATTTAGTGGGCCGAAATTGGTGTCTTCGTCTCACGAGCACACTTAGAAGACTCGCCTGAATCGAAGAACTTTGAAACACTATGATACGATCCCTTTTCTACACTGCTTGCACCCACGAATCCATTAACACTAGAATAAATTCTTAATTAATAGCCCAAAATCCTTAAGTTTGACCCAAGGTCAAAATTGGTCAAAAAGTCAACAATCAACTGAAGTCAAAGTCAACAAGTTACAAAGTCAAACTTTAGGCTGAGTACGCCCATCACACTTAGCTCGTACGTATGGCATACTCACCATCTAGAAATGGGACTCCACACGAGTACACACATCGTACTCAAAGGTACGCCCAACGTACTCGGTCATATGATAGTTTTCCATTAAGTGCTTATTATCTTAAGTCCTTTCATCCAACACTTATATCTAGATCCATAACATCATTCTAAGTCATGAAGTTCCCACCTTTATGACTTTCCACACCTAACAAAGGTCCAAAAGCCAAAACCCTAACTTATTCATCCGTTAAGACATCATAAATCTTGCATGAAAGAGATAAAAGGACCAAAATCACATTTTTATGGTTCCTTATAGCTCCATAATGGAGAAAGTTTCCAACTTCATCTATTTGAATGGCCCAAACCACCAAGATCTAGTTTTTAAGTCTCAAAGGGACCAAAAGTGCATCTTTTTTCAACTTAATCCATTAAGTCCAAGTCTCTAACCTTTAGATCTGAACCAATATGATGTTTAGATGGATGAAGTTTCTAACTTTACCCATTACGAGGTCACAAATTTTCAAGATCTAAACTTTATGCACTAAAGAGACCAAAAGCTCATAACACCCAAAACTAGCTAGATCTAACAAATACATCATCAAGATTCAAGCATTATACCTCAAGAAGAGATATCAAGGGGAACAAGGTCTGGATCTACAAGCTCCAATGCAACTAACACTTCTCCAATGAGTTCCTTCTTCTCCAAGATGCACTAAGGACTCTCCAAAGCACTCAAAAACACCTTATTTAGCTTACAAGGCTCAAACTAAGGTTAGGGTTTCATGGGAGGATGTTGGAGAGGTGGAGGCTGAGGATGGTAAGGGTTTGCAGGAGTTAAGGAGCTTAAAGAGGGATCAAGACCCTAAAATTAAGGTTTAGGGTCTAATCTTGTACGCCCAACGTACCAAGTTGATCCCTATGAGCCACGTTGGCTAGTACGCCCCGTACGCGGCTTCACCCAAAACAATCCTAACTTCAAACGATCGTAAATTTTTCCTTCTAACTCCGATTTCAACGATCTTTATATCCATGGAAAGGTATTGAAGATCCCCATAATATCATCTAGATATATTGGACTAAAACTTCTCGAACAAAAATCCAATTTTCAAGCAAGACCCTAACCCATGATTTACCCTTTGTCCCAAAACATAATACAAAGTTTTTTTTTTTTTTTTATTTATTTAGAAAGAGCACAATTCAAAGGTTAAGATCTCGCAACCATCATTACATCCTTCTATAATGACTAAACATCGCCTCCTTATGGCCCAAAGCTTTTACACAATCGACTTCCAGACCATGACCCTGAATCATAGAATGATCTGGAACAGGATGTTACACTTGGACTCTTATATCTTGAAACTTTCATGATTTTGAGAAACAATGCAATTTTACTTAATCCTTTAAGTTGCCATGATTTATATTCATAGATCTTTATTCCATGAATTAGTATGTCATTTACATACAAGACTAGGAATGAAACTACGCTCCTACTAGGTTTCTTGAAAACACAAGAGTCATCTTCATTTATAATGAAATCACGCTTTGCGATTTTCTTATGAAAATAAGATTCTTACTTTGAGAACGTTCCTTTAAATCCGAGAAGATTCTATCCATGTATGCTTTCTCCTTTCAAAACTTACTTACGCTTTATAGTCATACTATACCAAGGAAGATTAATAAAGTCCATAGTTGATTATCATACATGAATGCATCTTCATTTGTTCATGGCTTTAAGCCATTTGTTAGATTTAGAATCTGATATAGCAATTTGGTATTTTGAAGTGTTTACCATAAAACTTTCAAAATTAGATACGAGAAATCCATATTTCTCTACCTTCTGATGAATTCTACCATATTTACGAACACATGTTTTATTAGTTTCCGATCAACCATTTGAACAGGTTCAACAAACTGTTGTTTACTTCTTAGTTCAAAATTATTATGCATTTAGTGTATGTTTCTTTAACCTTTAATGTTCCGTATTGCTCCCACTTAGAAAAAACTTTCTAAGGATATGTCTTCTAGAATGATGATAGTGGGATTGTAGAAACTTAGTGCTAAACAATCTTTTTGGATATTCTACTTATATGTTATTTGTAGATGTTAGGCTAAGTTAAGCTTCTTTTCTTACATAAGGCCATCTCCAATGGATTAAACCCTTGGAGAGTTGTATGAAATGCCAAGTAGGAAAGAGAATGTATACATTCATTTAAATTCTTAAAAAATTCATAAATTTCCATTACAAATCCATTGAACCATTGTATGGCCATTCAACTCCACACTCTCTCTCCTCTTTATTATATTCATATTTATTCTATTAAACCCTTGTAGAACTCCTATTGTGAACGGCCTAAGCTCCATAACTCTTTACATTTAGGTAAGGATAGAAAATTTATCCTTAGTCTACTTATTTGTAGATGTTAGGCTAAGTTAAACTTCTTTTACTAACTAAAAATAATCCTAATGATAATAACAATAACCCCAACAAAAATGGCGTTCATTCTTAAATTTTTTTGAACCGGCAAATATAAATATATAATCTATTCCTAAACTAATATCTAATTCCATCTCTGTCGACGACTGGATTTGAACCCTCGACCTTAAATATGAAAGACACCACCTAATAGTGGTGGGCTTCTTTGGTCAATAATTCTTAATTATCGGTAAGAATGTTTATAGTGGATTCAATCTTAAATAGTTAAATTGATTCATATTTTCCTACAAAGTCAAGAATTCGAAGAACCAATTTGAATTTTTCTTTCGGGTCTTATTCAATAATCTTTTTATGTACCTCAACAATATAGAGAACGAAACAAGTTTATAACCTCAAGTCCTCAACAACGTTAAACAAATCAAAATATTCAAGTTAAATTATATTTTAAATAATTTATTCCATATCTAATCAAAGACTTTATGGCATGACCAAACGTATTTGATTCATAGCACCTTACAAAGTTCTAAAAGTCCACATATCAAACAAAATTGATGGTTTGGAATTCATATAATATTATGTTCAAGAAATTCAAAGTCATATCAAACAAAAATCATGTTTATAATATGACTAAGATGATAAAAGAAAATTATAAAACCATAAGAAACAAATTTTTATAACTATTTTCTTGACCTAATGAAAATGACGATACAATTAGATATCTGATTGGCTCAAGCGAATTAGTGAAATATTATGGTTTCTTAATTTAACAGTCTAGTTTAAAATGATAAAATATTCTATATAAATAAAACAACCGAATGAAATCTACACTAATAAATAAGAATGATTTTGCCACATGTCCTTCTCTCGTTCAATTTGCCACATGTCATTTTGTCATAATTTAAAGATATATTTATTTTCCACTTGTCATTTATTTCATTTTCCACTTCTAATATATTATTAATTAGTTTCCATAAATTAAACCTACCATAATGATATTAATTTCAACTTTTAAATTTTAAATTTCAATTTCAATTTCAAATAAATTTACAGTTTAAACCTTTGTTTTTAACATTTTGTTATAATTAACCTGTTTAGTATACGGGTCTGATAACTAAACAATAATTTTAATTTATTTATTTTTTGCATGTTTTTTTTCTCATAATTTTTATTTATTTTAAATTTCGAATTCAAATAAACTTCTCATTTAATCGTTTCTATTTAACATTTTGTTTTAATCAACCCGTATAATATACGGGTTTCACAACTAGTAATATATATAAACCGAATAATCTCTTCTTTTACCCTTTATTTGAAGTTCATACAATAAATTGATATTGCAAATTGAAATAACAAAAGAAATAAATAAAATATAAATATGACCATTCAAATTAAACCACATACAAATTTGCAATTGGAAACCTTTTGATTGACTTGTAAAACAAAGACTAACATACCCATATGATAACTACACAAACTTTATAATATTATATAAGTTAAAGTGATGTGAGTAGAAAAAATAAACATCACCATATATATATATATATATATATATATATATATATATATATATATATATATATATATATATATATATATATATGGTGATGTTTATTTTTTCTACTCACATCACTTTAAGTTATTTCTTATATAATATTATATATATATAT